>NC_042632.1:57410620-57683801 GCF_901001135.1 Rhinatrema bivittatum | reverse complement strand
GATGCCCAATTTTCCAGTCTCACAAGGTCTTCCTGCAATTTATCACACAATCTGCTTGTGATTAACTACTCTGCACAATTTGTGTCATCTGCAAATTTGATTATCTCACTCGTCGTATTTCTTTCCAGATCATTTATAATATATTGAACAGTAAGGGTCCAATACAGATCCCTGAGGCACTCCACTGTCCACTCCCTTCCACTGAGAAAATTGCCCATTTAATCCTACTCTCTGTTCCTGTCTTTAGCCAGTTTGCAATCCACGAAAGGACATCGCCACCTATCCCATGACTTTTTACTTTTCCTAGAAGCCTCTCATGAGGAACTTTGTCAAACGCCTTCTGAAAATCCAAGTATATATCTATTACTATACCGGTTCACACCTTTATCCATGTTATTAACTCCTTCAAAGTGAAGCAGATTTGTGAGGCAAGACTTGCCCTGGGTAAAGCCATGCTGACTTTGTTCCATTAAACCATGTCTTTCTATATGTTCTGTGATTTTGATGTTTAGAACACTTTCCACTATTTTTCCTGGCACTGAAGTCAGGCTAACCGGTCTGTAGTTTCCCGGATCGCCCCTGGAGCCCTTTTTAAATATTGGGGTTACATTTGCTATCCTCCAGTCTTCAGGTACAATGGATGATTTTAATGATAAGTTACAATTTTTATCAAGGACAACATCATGAATGTCCTTACCATACTTCATCAATATATTCCCAATGTTAAACCACAACCCCCCACCCCTCCCCCACAGGAACTGCTGGTAGTCCAGGTCCCAAGTCAATGCTTCACAAGAAAGTTCTTTAGCGTCTGTTGATGTGCTTTAGGTGTTGTTCTTAAGTTGTTCAGGATGTGTGGTCGATGATGCAATTTACTCAGTAGTTGTACAGATAGAGGTCACATAAGCAAACAACATATAAGGTATGCAATAATATCTAATGGGAGTAGGTATAAAACATATAAAAACGCAGTCCCCCCTGTCCCGGTATACAGCTGAGACCCACAGGAGATCCCTAGTGAGATACAGCACATGCAATTCTTGTCATATTAGACAGTCGAAGAGGTTGTCAGCTTATGTAGGAGCGTGGGCTGTGAAAGTAGTGCTCATGGCGGGTTCCATTCTAATCAACGGTAACCCTGTATTTTAGCTATGATTTCGTCCATTGTAGGAATTGTAGTGGATTTCCAATATTGAGCAATGGTTGTGCGAGATGCTATCAATACAAAAATGCTCAACCATTGCTTAGCCTGCTTAGCTTGCCAGAAAACGACTATCTTGGGGCACGCCCACCAAAAATGGAAATAAAAGCCACTTCCACTACAGGTGGAAGGTGATATGGAGGGATATATCCTGTGTAAGTGTTCAGGATCAAAGTGCCATCTATACAACATTTTATAGCCATCCTCTTGTAATCTGGCGGAGATAATGCCTTTGCTAGCTCTCTGGAAGATAATATCCCAGGTTTTCGCCAGAAGTGGTTCCCCCAAGTCATTCTCCCACTTCAATATGTGTAGGTTAGGATGTGTCCCTGCAGTACATAGAATTTGGTAGATTTTTGAGATCCCTTTATTCAAGGAATCGGCATGATGGTAGTAATTTTCAAATAGAGACCTAGTGCCCCTCAATTTCCCTGTATGGCTAATAGTGTTGATAAAATGATGAAGTTGTGCATAGGCTAGGAAGGTGTTGTGATCTAAATTATATTTATCTGCCAATTGCATCCAGGGTAATAGTTCCCCCCCTTGAAATAGATGGCCCAAAGTAGTTAGGCATGCATCTTGCCATTTCTGAAAAGCTTGGGACTGGTAGCCAATTGCAAATTCTTTATTATAACGGAGAGATGTCAAGTAAAATAGGAATGGTCCCCTACTAGTCTGAATTTCCATTTATTCCAGACTTTCAAAGTGGCCTGCAGAGAGCAGGGGATATCCGGAACAAACCGCCAAGTGGTTCGAGGATGCCAAGGTAAAGTTCCGATGTTCAATAGCTACCCATTGCCTACATGTGTGCACTCTCGCTACATCCAATACCGCCCTCAACTTGAGGCTGCATAATATGCGTGCAAATCAAGAACCCCCAATCCACCCTGGATCTTTGGTTGAAACAATATACGGCGAGCCACTCTAGGAGGTCTTTGCCGCCATATAAAATAAAAAATTTTCTTTTGAAGCCTACGAAGGAGGTATTGTGGAAGAAAAACTGGTAGAGTGGAAAACAAGTATAAATACCAGGGCAGGATATTCATTTTAATAATGGCTATTCTCCCAAACCATGTGAATGAACCTCTGTGCCAAGTATCTAAATCTCTGTCCATCTTTTGAAGTAATGGAGTATACTTAAGAGAAAACAGATCTTCAACCTTAGAATTTAAGTCAATACCAAAATATTTCAGGGATTGTTTGGCCCAACGGAAAGGAAATTGTCTGGCAATATTTTTGACTTCGAGATTCCTTAAGGTAATGTTTAAAAGCTCAGATTTGTCAAAATTCACTTTGAATCCAGATATGTGACTAAACGACAACAACTCTTGTTCCACTCGTGAGGATCGAGGCCCGGAGGTAGAGAGGCGTCTAAGCGTGCAGCTTAGATCGGTCAGAGTAGCTAAACCGAAGTCCTTGCTAACTCAAAGGTGGTAGCGAAGCGGTGGCTTTAAATACCCAGAGGTATTGATGTCATGCAGTGGGGACGCCCCCGAGGTTCACGCCATGACGTGTATTTGAGCATAGGAGGCCCTGGGACTGAGCATGTCAGACTGGAACGCCATTGCTGAGCTGGAGACGCCGAGGCCCTCGGCACTGGAGGCAGCCATCTTGCCCAAGAAGGAGGAAAAGGGGAGAAAAGAGGTAAGGCAGAGTGGTCGCAGCCGTCTGCGACTGACGGACGCAACAGGGGCACTCCATGAAGTTAGCAAGTAGCACATTTAAGACTAATCAGAGAAAATTATTTTTCACTCAGTGCATAGTTAAGCTCTGTAATTCATTGCCAGAGGATGTGGTTATAGCAGTTAATGTAACTGGGTTTAAAAAAGGTTTATTTTAAATGTGCTATGTGCTAATTTCATGGAGTGCCCCCTAGTCCTTGTATTATCCAAAAGAGTAAATAAACGATTCACATTTACCCGTTCTAGTCCTCTCATGGTTTTATAGACCTCTATCATATCCCCCCTCTCTTCTCTAAACTGAACAGCTGTAACCTCTTTAGCCTTTCCTCATAGGGGAGCCATTCCATGTTATCATTTTGGTCTCCCTTCTCTGAACTTTCTCCAGTCCAACTACATTTTTTTTAGATGTGGCGACCAGATTTGCACATAGTATTCAAAGTGCGGCAAAAAACTCACAAAGTGGTTAGTGCTGTTGGTATAGCTGTGTTGAAAAAAGGATTGGATAAGTTCTTGGAGGAGAAGTCCATTACCTGCTATTAAGTTCACTTAGAGAATAGCCACTGCCATTAGCAATGGTTACATGGAATAGACTTAGTTTTTGGGTACTTGCCAGGTTCTTATGGCCTGGATTGACCACTGTTGGAAACAGGATGCTGGGCTTGATGGACCCTTGGTCTGACCCAGTATGGCATTTCTTATGTTCTTATCATGCAACAATTCAGAGGCATTATGACACCCTCTGATGTATTCCCCATTCCTAACCTCGGTGGTGCGGTCTCACCATGGAGCGATACAGAGGCATTATGACATTTTCCATTTTATTCACCATTCCCTTTCTAATAATTCCCAACATCTGTTTGCTTTTTTGACTGCCGCAGCACACTGAGCCCACGATTTCAATGTGTTATCCACTATGACACCACGTTTATAGACCAGTGACGATGTAAGACGCCAACCAGTGACAAAAATATCACAATGTAATTGAGTAGCCCCTGGAGGTAGGAAGGTCCTATTAAAGAAGTTCAATATCTGTGTAAGACAAAGGCATTTTTGAGTAAGCGGTGACAGTGTAAAGAATAATTATTCACATTGAAGTTTCATTGGTTTATTTGGCACATTGATACAAGCCAGGACGATTGGAGGATGTGGTGAGGTTAAAGCGGTGACAGTTGCGAGCTTTGTAGGTAATAAATTAATCGCCTTCACATTGTTAACATCTCTGTCGGATGCAAACAGTCGCCAGATCTTGCGATAAAATCGCAAGACCACCAGCAGGACATGACGACCCCGCCCCTCATGACCCAGAAGGGGATTACACTGCCCCTTATCCTGACATGTGGCAGATCTACCTTCCTTTTTCATGACGTTTGCAGCAAGGTCCGCCCCTACATCATGACGCGACAATCGCTTCGGGCTGGCCCCGCCCTCTCATCCTTCCACGCAGACCCCGCCCAGGCGGTTTAAAGTGGGGGCGAGGTGGACGTTAGAGGTTCCGCTGTGCTGAGGAGAGATGGAGCGCGGGGCTACGGCCTGGGAGCTGCTGTCGCTGGATCTTACGTAAGAAGGATCCGGAACTCTTCTTCTGTTCCTAATCCAAGCAAGCTCGGGGCAGATGTGCGCTTCTCCAGCTGCAGCCGCCGCCCCCGCGGTTCTGGAGCCAGCAGCAGCTCCTGTAGTTGCCGTAATGGGAGAGGAGGACGAATACGGGTTGTTTTTCTGTTTACTAACCAGTAAGGCTCCTCAGCTGGTACTGGTGCTGCTGCTTTCTTTTCTTGGAGTTGAGCCAGAGAAGCAGCAGCTCCAGCAGCGGTCACCGCCCGCCCCCTCCTCGGCTGTAGGCTGCTGCCTCTCCCACTAGTAGTAGGGTTTTTGACCAGAGAAAAGGAATAGGGCTCAGCCTGTATTACATCACAAAATTTAAAAAACTCGATGTTTTTGCCTTTTATTTTTTTTTGGCGGGTTAAGCTTTTGGAGTAGGAATGCCAGCAAGACTTTTTCCCTAGGATTTAGAAGCGCAGCCCCTTGATTTTTTTTTTTTTAATGGGTGTTTGGTTGATTTCCTGCTAAAGGAAGCTGCCTTCCCCTTCTCTCTCTCTTGGTTTATTTTTTCTAAAGCTTTTTGTGACTCTGTCAGGATTGCTTGGCGATCTCTTCCCCTCTCTTATGGCTTTTTTTTGCCTTTTTTTCTTGTCTAGGATCAAGCACCTGATTTTATTTATTTTATTTTATTTATTGAGTTTTATATGCCGTCATTTTGGTTCCCTCCTTTGGGTTTTTTCCGTACTCTTTCTCTGGTTGAGATTTTGTTTGTATAAGTAATGAGTTTATTTTTTAACGTTTTGGCTTTACTCCTGTGTTAATTGACTCTTCCCATTGCTTTTCAAGAGTGTGTGGGGGTTTTTTGTTTGTTTTCTAATGATAGAAATCCTTTTTTTCAAATGGCCCTCAGTGATCAGGTGTACTTACTTTATTAGGATCTTTTGATATTCTGCTTTGACTCCCTTAGTCATGCATAGTGTGGAACTGTCCTTCCGCTGTCTTTCCTGATCTCAGTATTTCACCTTTGCCAGCTTCTTCTTCCTTTCCACAACTGAAGTTTTCTTTAGCTGCTGTAACCACTTCACAGGCCTGGTTGGCAGACCCTAATGGGAGTGTATTGCAGTAATCAAGTAGGCACAATATCAAACCATATTTACATTTATTGATCTCACAGTCAACAATTGTTGCTCCTGATGATGCATAGCATATAATAATGAATATACAAAAAAGTAATAAAATAAAAGGTAAACATTAAAAAAAAATCTGTCAAACTAAATAGTAACCTGACACTGGCTAAATTAAAAACGTTCATAAAAAGCCATGTGCTTAGCATTTCTTTTACAATACTGCATCTCCTCAGGCACAGCATTCGAAAGGCAGGGGGTAATTTTACAAGTTCAGCAAGTTGAACTGATTTTTCAAGAAAGCTTCTTGAAACAAGCACAACAGGCACCCTGGATGGTAAAGTCAGTCCAGTTATTGATCAGCATTGGATATTCTGCTTCTTCTTAAAGGTGGGTCCAAGACAAATTACATAAAGGAACAAAGTATTAAGTGCATAAGTATTGGAGGTAGATTGAAGGTAAACGTTATAAGAATTGCCATACTGGGTGAGATCAAGGGTTCAAGCCCAGTATCCTGTTTCCAACAGTGGCCAATCCAAGTCACAAGTCTCAGGCCAATACCCAAATATTAAATAGATCTCTATCTGCTATTGCTTATTAATTAATAACAGTTTATGGATTTTTCCTAGAGGAACTTATCTAAACCTTTTTTTAACTCATTTACACTAACTGCTGTAACCACATCCTCTGGCAATGAATTCCAGAGCTTAACTATTCGCTGAGTGAGAATTTTCCTAGCACGTAGACAGATGGACTCAGGACCAGTGGGATATGCTCCCCTGCCAGCAGATGGAGACAGCATCACAGTATATTTACTCCTGCAGTGACGCCAGTACTCTCCATCTCCAGCAGATGGTGGACTATCTCCCTATGGGGATTGCTTCAGATTTTGGAAGGAGAATTTAAAATAGAAAAAGAAAAGCCTTGCTCTGTTGAGGTGATACCAGTTGAGAATTCCTGAGGCGATTTCCGTGGTCCCTCAGAGGTGTGCCTTGGTCTGGTAGCTGGGTTTCCCCATCATGGACTTAGCTTTTATACATTTTAAAGGCAGTGGGTGCAGGAGGCTGAGCGCGGCAATGACAGCATATGCCCTCTTCACCCCCCCATAGCCAGAGACTCTCTGTACTCAGCCGGTATGGGCTGAGGTCAGTTTAAATTATTTTAATTTGAGGCAGAGACAGTAGAGGGTTTTGCAGGACTTCCTCTGGTCTCTGTGCTTGGCACGCTGTTCTGACGTTTGTTCCCGCTCCCGTGGGGGTCAGGGGAACTGGGCAGCCTGGCGGGTTAAGCGACCCTGATGGGCTAGGTCCTGCAGTTAGGCTTTTTGCATTGTGCCACGTGGTTGGCTACGGTGCTGGTTTTGTGCGCTTCTGTGTGTGCTTTACTGCCCTCTACAGGATGTCAGTGTGCAGTGCGTTGGCTCTGTACAAGCGTTGTGTGTTCAGTTTTGGGTGCATCTTTGCGTGTACACATTTTTAAGCTTTGGTGGTGCACCCTGGCTTTGGGGCACAGTTTGGGGTGATTTTTGTGGTGCTTACTCTTGGGGCCCTAATCTTTGTGCACATAAATTTTGTGCGCTTAATTTTTTTAGCGCAAGCCAGCTGGACACACATTCTCTGTCATCTGTGCGCAGATGGCACTGGTGAGCAAGAAACCTAAGCATCTTTCTCTCTGTGTTGCCTGAGGTGTCTAACGTGTGTCAGTGCTGTTTACAGGCTCGGGGAGAGTTGTCTTCCTCTAATTTTGCTAAGCCTGGATCCTCTCAGCCTGATGATGGGTCTGGTTAAGGATCTACCTGGACCTACGCCAGATTTTGGAACTTCCTTGACTGGTTCTTCTGCAGGACATAGCAATTCCTTCTGGGTTTGGCGTGGCTCCAGCTGCTGTTTTCAAGGTTTGCAATTCTTTCTTCAGCTTCACACACTCCTGTCAGGTTGCACCTTCAGCCAGTGGCCCCTCCTCTTCCACTTCTAATCTTAAGCGCCGGAGAACACCTCTGTTCACTGTGGGTGATCCCGACAGGAACCCACATAGCACTGATGAGGCAGATCCTGATTCCTTGGAAGATGAGGGGACTTCCTCCAGGACTGGAACCGTATCAGACCCGGTTATGGATGCTATTCAGGAATTGATTGATCTGGAATGCAGCACCCCAGAGGCAAACTTCAAAGGGGGGGTGGGCATTGGAAGGCACCTGTACCCCTTGTATCCAGCAGCGAGAGAGCGCTTGCATTTTCCCTAAATGGATGCACTGGTCTGTGCTGTCTCTAAGCGGACGACCCTCCCTGGGGAGGGAGGAGTGTGTGATAGGAGGATTGAGGCTATCCTTAAGCAAACCTTTGAAACAGTGGCAGTGACTCTGCAGATGGCTTCTTGTCTGCTCTTCTTTGAGGAAGTTGATGATTCTGGAGTGAATGGAACCTGCTGCCGCCTTTTCAGCTCATTCTGGCTGCGATTCGGTTCGTACCTCAGCCAGAGTGGTGGCTTCGGTAGTAGCGGCCAGGTGCCCACTACAGTTGTGAAATTGGTCAGCTGACGCAGCCTCCAAAGCTAATCTTACGAAAATGACTTTTAAAGGCTCGCTTTTGTTTGGGAGCAAGTCGGAGAAATTGGCCAGTAAGTGGGGCAAATCTCTGGTCCCTTGGTTGCCAGAGGATAAGAAACATTTAGAGGTCGTCTCTGGGCTTCCAAGTGCTTTTGTCCCTACAGAGGGGTCAGCCTTTCAGAGGACTCTGCCTTTTGGTAGGTCTCAGTCCTCGGACGGCGGTTCCTTCTGAAGGTTTGTCCTCCCACCTTTGGGAACTGGAGATAGGGGGATGGGTCAAGATCACATGGTATCAGTGGTTCCTGGAGGAGGTAGGAGAAAGATATTTTATTTTGAGCTGGAATTTTGCAATATTCCTCTGGACGTGTTCATGGTCTTTCCTTGCCACTCTCCACTTCTAAGGCTCCTCTGGCTTTGGTTCAGTGCCTAAATCTAAAGAAAGTATGGGGCAATATTCTATTTAAGAGCACAAGAAACTGCCATACTGGGTCAGACCAAGAGTCCATCAAGCCCAGCATCCTGTTTCCAACAGTGGCCAATCCAGGCCATAAGAACCTGGCAATTACCCAAACACTAAGAAGAACCCATGCTACTGATGCAATTAATAGCAGTGGCTATTCCCTAAGTAAACTTGATTGATAACCGTTAATGGACTTCTCCCCCAAGAACTTATCCAAACCTCTTTTACAACCAGCTACATTAACTGCACTAACCACATCCTCTGGCAACAAATTCCAGAGCTTTATTGTGCGTTGAGTAAAAAAAGAACTTTCTCCGATTTAGTTTTAAATGTGCCCCATGCTAACTTCATGGAGTGCCCCCTAGTCTTTCTACTATCCGAAAGAGTAAATAACCGATTCACATCTACCCATTCTAGACCTCTCATGATTTTAAACACCTCTATCATGTCCCCCCTCAGCCGCCTCTTCTCCAAGCTGAAAAATCCTAACCTCTCTAGTCTTTCCTCATAGGGGAGCTGTTCCTTTATCATTTTGGTCAGCCTTCTCAGTAAGCTCTCCAGTGTAACTATATCTTTTTGAGATGCGGCAACCAGAATTATACACAGTACTCAAGGTGTGGTCTCACCATGGCATTATGACATTTTCCGATTTATTCACCATTCCCTTTTTTGACTGCCGCACACTGAGCTGATAATTTCAAATATCCACTATGGTGCCTCTCTGAGGGACTTTGTCAAACGGCTTCTGAAAATCCAAGTACACTACACCTACCGGTTCACCTTTATCCACGTTTATTGACCCCTTCAAAAAAAAAAAAAAAAGAAGCAGATTTGTGAGGCAAGACTTGCCTTGGTAAATCTATGCTGACTTTGTTCCATTAAACCATGTCTTTCTATATGTTCTGTGATTTTGATCTTTAGAATAGTTTCCACTATTTTTCCGGGCACTGGAGTCGGACTCACTGGTCTATAGTTTCCCAGATCTCCATGGAGCCATTTTTAAATATTGGGGTTACACTGGCCACCCTCCAGTCTTCAAATTTTAACTCGTAGATCTGAAATTTCATTTGAGTTCCTTCAGAACCCTGTGGCGCATACCATCTGATCCTGATGATTTGCTACTCTTTAGCTTATCAATCTGGCCTACTACATCTTCCAGGCTTACAGCGATTTGGTTCGGTTCATCTGATTCATCGCCCTTGAAAACCATCTCTGGAACTGGTATCTCCCTAACATCCTCATTAGTAAACACAGAAGCAAAGAATTAATTTAGTCTTTCCGCAATGGCCTTATCTTCCCTAAGAGCCCCTTGAACCCCTCCATCATCTAATGGTCCAACTGACTTCCTCACAGGTTTCTTGCTTCGGATATTAAAGTTTTTATTATGGGTTTTTGCCTCTATGGCCAACTTCATTTCAAATTCACTTAGCCTGCCTTATCAATGTTTACACTTAACCTGGATCCTTCAAATCTTTGAAGGATTTTATTTTGGCTAAAATAGCTTTTTTTTTCTCCTCACCTTTTAACCATGCTGGTAATCGTTTTGCTTTCCTCCCACCTTTATTAATGCATGGAATACATATGGACTGCACTTCTAAGATTGTATTTTTAAACAATGTCCACACCTGTTGTACACTTTTTTAACCCTTACAGCTATGCCCTCATTTTATCAAAGTTTCCCTTTTAAAAATTGTGATAGAACTGTAGATTTATGTCCCCCTTCAAATCATTAGTTCAAATTTGATCATATTATGATCACTATTGCCAAGTGGCCCCACCACTGTTACCTCTCTCACCAAATCGTCGGCTCAGTGTGCTGCGGCAGTCAAAAAAGCAAACAATGTTGTGAATTATTAGAAAGGGAATGGTGAATAAAACAGAAAATGTCATAATGCCTCTGTATCGCTCCATGGTGAGACTGCACCTTGAATACTGTGAAGGGAAGGGCGACCAAAATGATAAGGGGAATGGAACAACTCCCCTATGAGGAAAGACTAAAGAGGTTAGGGCTGTTCAGCTTGGAGAAGATGATAGAGGTGTTTAAAATCAAGAGAGGTCTAGAACGAGTAAATGTGAATCGGTTATTTAATCTTTCAGATAATAGAAGGGCTAGGGGGCACTCCATGAAGTTAGCATGTGGCACATTTAAAACTAATTGGAGAAAGTTCTTTTTCACTCAACGCACAATTAAATTCTGGAATTTGTTGCCAGGAGATGCAGTTAGTGTAGCTGGGTTTAAAAAAGGATTGGATAAGTTCTTGGAGGAGAAGTCCATTAACTGCTATTAAGTTCACTTAGAGAATAGCCACTGTTATTAGCAACAGTAGCATGGGATAGACTTAGTTTTTGGGTATTTGCCAGGTTCTTATGGCCTGGTTTGGCCACTGTTGGAAACAGGATGCTGGGCTTGATGGGCCCTTGGTCTGACCCGGTATGGCATGTTCTTAAATCTTGCGTTCCACTAAGAATTTAAATCTAAAATAGCTCGCTCTCTCATTTGGTTCCTGAACCAATTGCTCAATGAAGCAGTCATTTATTCCATCCAGGAATTTTATTTGTCTAGCATGTTCTGATATTACATTTACCCAGTCAGTATTGGGGTAATTGAAATCTCCCATTACTATACTACTAAATTGGTTAGCTTCTCTGATTTCTCTTAGTATGTCTGACCATTTTGACCAGGTGGATGGTAGTATATTCCTTTCACTTTATTCTTGAACACATGAGATTTCTACCCATAATGATTCTACTGAGCATTTATTCTCGCTGATCTTTATTCTGTTGGACTCTAACCTCCCGAACATAAAGTGCCACACCCCAACGAAGTTGATCCTATCATTGCAATATAATATAATTTGTACCCTGATATAGCACTGGTCCCATTGGTTATCATCCCACCAGGTCTCTGAGATGCCAATTATGTCTATCTCACTATTGACTGCTATACACTCTAACTCTCCCATCTTACTTCTTAGATTTCTGCCATTGACATAGACATTTCAAAGTGTGTTTTTTGTTTGCATTAACAACTTGCTTTTCAGTTGATAGGGATAATTTGGAATTCTTTAGTTCAGGTGATTCTTCCCTTATGGGCACATGGACTATGTTTGCTTTTATTGGAACCTCTCTGTTGGGATGCCCTACCTCTCCTGTTTCATTAGTATTCTTCAGATACATTCCTCTGAACCATGCACTGCTGTGTGACTGTCTGCTTTCCCCCTTGTCTAGTTTAAAAGCTGCTTTATCTCCTTTTTAAAAGTTGTGCCCAAGAAGCAGGGCTCCTTTCATCCCATCCTGGATCTCAAGTGTCAACTGTCATTTGCGGGTAACTCATTTTTTCATGGAAACCTTATGCTCGGTGATAATGGCAGTGCAGATGGGGAATTTGACCTCTTTGGATCTGTCAGAGGCTTAACTTCATATTCCCATTCATTTGGAGCACCAATGATTTCTGCATTTTATGGTGTTGGGGTGCAACTATCAGTTTTGAGTGCTGCCCTTTGGTCTAGCCACTGCTCCCAGAACATATTCCAAGGCTATGGTGGAAGTAGCGGTGTTACGAAGGGATGGGATGGTGGTACACCCATATTTGGACACCTGGCTGATTCGAGCCAAGCTTCAGGAAGAGAGCTGCCTGGTGACCCGCAAGCTGATCTCCTTGTTGTAGGAGCTCGGTTGGGAGGTGAACCTGGCCAGGAGCTGTCTTTGGAGTATCTGGGTGTTTGGTTCGACATGAGGCAGGGCAAGGTTTTCCTGTCAGAAGTTTCGATTCAGAAATTGATGCTGCAAGTACATCAGTTGGTGAGCTCTATATGCCAGACAGTGTGGGCCTGTCTACAGGTGCTTGGTTTGATAGCGGCAACCCTGGAAGTGGTGCCTTGGGCGAGGGTGCATATGCATCCTCTTCAGTGCTCACTGCTGTTTTGTTGGAACTCGCAGGCTCAGGTCTATTTAGTTTGGCTCCACTTGCCAATGAAAATTTGCTCTTAACTACAGTAGTGTTGCAGGAGGCTCATCTGAGACCTTCATGAACTGGTTGATACTCATGACAGATGCAAGTCTCCAGGGTTGGGGAGCTGACAACCCAAGGGCATTGGAATGCCGAACAGTCCTTCTGGAACATCAATCACCTGGAGGTCCGGTTGGCATGCTTGCAGTTCAGCCACCCCAGCAGTCATCCGGAGGACTGGCTCCTGGCAAGACAAGTGATGTCTGACCACATAACGATGGCAGCCTACATCAATTGACGGAGGAACCAAAAGCCAGCAAGTGTCCCAGGAAACAGATCAACTTACAGAATGGGCAGAAGGACATCTCCAGATGATCTTGGCCTCTCCCATTGCAGGAAAAGAAAGTAAGATCAGACTCTCAGCAAGGAGAATCTGGACTCAGGGTGGTGTCAGATGAGGCGTTTCAACTGATAGTGACTTGCTGGGGCCTTATGTTCTTAGACCTGTTGATGACTTCCCGCGAAGGTTCCTTGATTCATCAGTCACTGGAGAGATCCGTGGACCCTGGGCATAGATGCTCTCGTAAAGTCTGGCCGGAAAACATGCTTTATGCCTTTCCTCCATGACCCTTGTTGGCAGGATAGCTTGCAGGATTGAAGGCCACAGGTGGATAGTACTCCTGGTGGCACTGGTTTGGTCCAGACAACCATGGCATACAGATCTCCAAAGACACCTGGTGGAGACCCCACTTCGTCTTCCGCCGCACAAGAATCTGTTGCCACAGGGACCTGTCCTTCACGAAGATCCGACTCTGTTGTCTTATGGTTTGGCCTTTTGAGAGGGCTCGCTTGTTGAAGTGTGGATATTCTTCTGCAGTGATTGCTACCTTGATCTGCTCTTGGAAGTTCTCCACTTCCTTGGCCTGTGTGTGAGTTTGGAGAGTGTTTGAGGCCTGGTGTGAGGATCGAGGTGTTTCTTTTGGTTAAGATCCTGCTCATTCTGGAATTGGCTTAAATAAAGGCTTGGCCCTTAATTCCTTGAAGGTACAGGTTGTGGCTCTTGCCTGTTTCAGGGGTTTGGTGAATGGTGATTCCTTATGGTCTCATCCTGATTTAGCCTATGTTGTATTTTGGGTTTTTTTTAATTTCCTCGCAGTTATCCTGCCTACACCTGCAATTTGTCGCTTGGTTTTGAATATAAAAAGACCCAGCTATCTACCAATATTAACTCAACTTGAGAGCTTTGGGAGGGAGCACAGCTTTTATGTGGCCATCTTCTAGCGCTGCTCAATAGCGGCCCCTTTTGTTTGTTTGGTTTTTTTTTAAAGGGAGTGAAGTCTTCCACCTCCCCTTGACATTACCTTTTCCATTGTGGAGTCTTAATTTGGTGTTTGAATTTTTGGCGGGCCCTACTTTCTGACCGCTGTGAGACCTTTCCTTGCGGTTATTGACCTTTTAAGACTATGTTCCTAGTGGCTATCTGTTCTGCATGTTGAATGGCCGAGCTGCAGGCCTTGTCTTGCCAGGAGCCAGTCCTCCCGGAAGACTGCTGGGGTGTTACAGCTGTGTACTGTTCCATCCTTCTTGCCCAAAGAGGTATCAGAATTTCATTTGAATCTGTCCATTTCCTTGCTGTCCCTAGATAAGAACAGGGACACGGAGGAGTATCGCCTCCTGCGGCCCTTGTATGTTATGAGACTTGTCTTGCAGTATTTGGAGGTTTCTGAATCTTTCTGAAAGACTTGATCAGCTGTTTGTCCTTCATGGTGGAAGAAAACGGGGTGAACCAGCTTTGCGGGCTACTATAGCTTGCTGGATTACGGAGGTAGTCAAGGCCGCGTATGTGAATGCTGAAAAGCCGTTGTCTTCTGGGGTTAAGGCTCATTCCACTAGGGCTCAGGCAGTGTCATGGGCGGAGGTTAAATTATTGTCTGTCTACATTTGCCAAGCTCTTACATGGTCCTCCATATTTTTCCAGGTTTATTGTCTGGATGTGCAGGCCCAGGAGGATGCAGCCTTTGCACGTGCAGTGTTGACTGGACCACAGGCAGCTTCCCACCCTACTTGGGAGTAGTTTTGGTACAAGCTAGGAAACTACTTTTTTAGCTGATAATTTAGTTTTCCTTAGTGTAGACAGATGGACTTAGCTTCCCACCCTTGGCTGCTAAGTGATTGGGTCAAGGGTCCTCCCGTGGAGCTACAGGTTCCAGGGGATTGCTGGTAAGTGTTTATCCAGTCCCTAGATTGGAGTACACACGTTCCTTGCTTGAGTTCAGTGTTTCTTGTTGGTTGAGTACAGTAATGGTTGACTTTTTTTTTGTGTTTTGCTAGTCTGTCCACAGTTGCTTTTGAAGAGAATAGTGGCAGGTTGGTGTCACTGCAGGAATAAATATACTGTGACGTCAGCTTGCTCAGTCTCCATCTGCTGGCAGGGGAGCATAACCCACTGGTCCTGAATCCATCTTTCTACACTAAGGAAAACTAAATTATCAAGTACTAATTTCTCCATTTCTTTGTTTTAAATGAGCTACTTGCTAACTTCATGGAGTGCCTTCTAGTGCTTCTATTTGAGAGAGTAAATAATAGATTTACATTATCCTGTTCAAGTCCTTTCATGATTCTGCAGACCTCTGTCATATCCCCCCTCAGTCGTCTCTTCTTCAAACTGAGCAGCCCTAATTTCTTTAGCCTTCCCTCAGGGCAGCTGTTCCATGCTCCTTACTTAAATGCAGCTTCCCAAATGTTGCTTGCAATACAGGTACAGCTGCAGTCTCAGGTTGTGAACCCCCTGCCTTACCCGTGAGTAAAGTTCTGCCCCTAGTATGGGCTGGAGAAGAATAATTTGCAAACTTCTTTTGTTTTGTCCATATCTAATCCACTTTCACTTTCCTTAAAGCAGTATTTTTTACATTTTTCTCCCCACTTTGAGTGGGATTACAGAATGGTCTGCAGTTGCACTGAATGTGGATGGATTTGTGGATCAGTGGGATCTGTCTGGCACCTTCCTTTCCTAAATTTGTTTTCTTTCCTTATTTTCTTGTGTATCTCTTTATGTTTTAAAAGTGAGCAGGGCTGACTGGTCTGTATAGGAGCTAAGAGGTATCCCTGCCCTAACACCATGAGCCTTGTGGGGGTGATGTAAAAAGTTTGCACCCCCACCATCACAACACATTTGTTGGTTTTATATTCCGTCATTTGGCAATGCCATCACAGCAGTGCGTGTAGCAGGAATCTTATGGACACGGGAAGGGAAGCTGATATTTGTTCACTGATTCTGTTTTTCCCTTAGCCTACCATCGCCTCTTGATGGGTGTCCATCACTGCAGCCTCTCTTCCCAGAGCCATGGATGCTGGTAGACTGTGGTCTTGCTCTGGATGACTTATTTGGGTGAGTGTTTTTTTTCATTAGTATTGATCTGCTTAAGTCTTCAGGTAAATAGTTGCCATAAGTTCTTCTGTCCTGGTTCTTGTTTTCCTCTCGTCTATGGTGTGCTGCTTTCTTTCTCTCCTCTTCCATTGAAATGTCTAAGTATGTACATTCATTGTTACCCTCTATCTCACATGTTTCAACTTTATTCTCTGTAAAACTTAAACTGTCAATAGTCTTCATGCATTACTGCCTTATATCAATGCTACCTTGTAATTAGTTCCCTATATATAGCCTATTATAGTTCTTATAGCCTATTGTTTACTTGCTCAAGTTTATCATGGTTACCTTTATTAACGTTCACCTTGTAACTCGTTCTATGTAAAGCCTGTTGCTATGTTTAGTTATCTGTGAACCGCGATGATGATCCTAACGTATCCCGGTATACAAAAACTCTTAAATGTAATCAATTGTGTCCCTATTCTTTCCGAAATGGCATCTTCCTCAATATTGCTTGCTAGGTAAGTGCTGGAGAATGTTTCTTGCCCCCCTGATAAGAGGCATCGATGCTGGCGAGTACTCTGTTGTATTGCTCTTTCATTCACAACAGTTGGTTGTAATCTGCTGCTTTGTGCATCAGCAGACTATAAACTGGCTAAATTGTGATGCTTATTTATAAACCTACAGTTGTACAGTAGATCATTGTTAGTAATATCTAATTGGTTAAATGAAATTCCATGTACAATAACTTGCAT
Organism: Rhinatrema bivittatum; assembly: GCF_901001135.1. Lineage (NCBI taxonomy): Eukaryota > Metazoa > Chordata > Amphibia > Gymnophiona > Rhinatrematidae > Rhinatrema > Rhinatrema bivittatum. The sequence goes on along the minus strand of NC_042632.1, from coordinate 57,667,179 downwards.
TATTTACATGGCAGTAGTGACATGTTAAATTCTCTGGCATGTCTACCAGCATAAAACATATTTGTTCACAGAATTTGCCTTGTTCTTATGTTCGATGAGTTCCGTTAAATCATTCAACACAGATAAATAAAACCTACATAATAAATATAAACTAAGGCAGTAATATAAAAATAGCAGTCAACATATGCAGAAAGATTAAAATCAGGGAACAGACTGAGGAAATAAAGCCTTCAATTGTTTCCTAAACTTCAAATCTTATTCCCTCTCACAAATCCATAATAATGCACCAGCAACAGCCTGAGTCCTTGTAACTTACAAATATGAAATGTAGATACTTAAAGCACTTTACCAGTGGGATGCAGTAGGGAAAACAAATGCACAATATCATGTGCACCTTCTGAGTAAATATTATGGACAATGTTCAGCACTTTAAGCTGCAGTCTTTACAAGATTGGTAACCAGTGCGAGTCCACTTATTCCCAGTTCTAACCCTAACTGCAGGGTTCTGCACCAATTGTAACATCTTTAGGCTTAGTCTGAGGGACTGAATCTGGCCTTGGTTTAGTGTGTGTAAGTCAATATGTGCAAGTGACTGTCGGCTCCAGAGCTATTGCAGCTGCCACATCACCTTCTAGTACCTTGGGAGGAGCAAGCAACATAGAATGGATTTGCTGGGTGACTTCAAGTGACCTGGATTAGCCACTATTTTAGAGACAGGATGCTCGGCTCAATGGATCTCTGCTCTATCTCAGCATGGCACTCTTCTGTCCAGTTTACTGGATAGCTGCTGATAATTTTGTTGAACTAATTTTTTTAACTAACTGTTTTGGGGTTGGTTTTTTTTAGGCTACAAATATAGCGATAGTGTTTGCCAATTCAGTATTGGCAGAATTTGACATGTGGGTGCCTTGGGAATGGGGAAATGAGAGCTCTGTTAGCCCCATTTGCCATATCCCTTTACAACTAGTTGAACAATAATAAAGACTGCATAATTTTAATGTTGGTATAAAACAGATATTGCTTCTTTACCATTTTATGCAGGGCTAGAGTAAGTCTGTCACAGGACGACTCTGCAGCCGGAGACCTGAGCTGAGAATCATTTCAGGTCCTCCAAATGGCACTGAGCTGGCAAGCTGAATGGAGACAGAATTGTGGAGTCAGTGCCTCTGTTTGTGGTGCTACACTACGCCCATCTTAGTCTATCCTCCTGCTTGACAAAGGATACGCTGAAGCTGCCTGCACTGTAAAATTCTGCCCTTTGATTCATCCATAGCTGTTGGCTGATGCCAGGGAATCTGTGCCTCTTCCAACTTCTACTCTTTCTGGAAATGGGGGGGGGGGGGGGTTTGCTCTTCAGGAGACTGATATTTACGTTTGTTTTTCTTTCAATCAGTGAGGCCTGCAGATCTAGATTTCTTGCCAGCTTTGAAGAATCTGCTCTTGTAGAGCCAGAGGGGACCAGGATGCATAGGTTTGTATCATGGGTATAACTGCAGACAGGGAAGCTGTAAAACAAAGAAGGGGTATTGTGGGATCAAGAATATAATGGCATAAGCAGTGCACTTCCTGTGTTAGGCTAAGCATGGCAGAACTGATGGGATTCCAGTCAGTCTCCAGAGCTTGTCATTGAGCTGGGGAAGTAGAGCCTTGACATGCACCGTACTAAACATTCCTCCCAGATGGTTTTGTTTTTTTTTTTGAGGGAATAACCCCTCTGCTTGTACTTGTATACCATCTTCCTCAAACGGAGGTTTAACCCAAAGCAGTTTATAAAATGGTACACAAAAAAATTAGTTAATTCTGGAAACAATCATAGCGTCTCTACATACCACCCAAACTCCAGACTAGTTGTATCACATAGGCTTGTCTGTCTCCCTAAATATCACTGTATACACCTCTGAGATGTGGGTGCTCTCTGAGGACAAGCAGGATGGTGGTCCTCACACATGGTGACATAATTGGATGGAGCCCAGCACAAAAAACGTATGTCAGAAGTTTCTAGAAATGTGATGGATCCTCATTGGGCACGCATTACACCACGCATCCTTGTGGGGTCTCCTCTAACTTCTTCTTTTCTGCGGAGCCTATCATTTTACACTTGGGTAAGAGCCTCATTTAACTTCTGGGCCTTCTGGCCTATTTTAGGGAAAAATTGAGAAGAAAAAGTTATTCTTCACTGCAATCGTGGTTTACGTGGGATCTGTGCCAGCCCCCCCCCCCCCCCCCCCCGTTCTCCCTTTAGCAAGAAAGGACCGTACTGAGTATCAAGGGAAGCAAAAGAAGCTTAGGTATCTGTACCAGTCGATACATGGGGATGTATCAGCTTCTGCTGTGGTGCTCCCGAAGTGACCTTGCTAAGAAAGCCAGTCCTCCATTAGTGCGAGGGATGCGCCACAGATTCAATTAGTCCCAATGTCTCAGTTTTGAAGAGGATCTAGTCACACCCCCGTCCCAGCCTGCATTGGTGGTGATCGAGGAGGAACAGAAGAGGCATGCACAGCTGGCCATCAAGAAGGCAATGCACAGCATCAGTGTTGTGACATCTGTATCATGGTACAGACATCGTCGTTTCTCGAGCCACTGCTCGAATCTGTGCACAGCCGCATCAATGCGTTACCAACTCAGCTCACCCAGACCAGCAAAAGCAGCGGGGCCCATGACCCCATATCTAGTTCTATTAGTGCCTGCACAGCTGGGCGAAGGCCAAGTGCCCAGGCCCATCCCCAGTTGATGACCAGTAGGGATGAGGGTACCTATGACCCCTGGGGGGAAACTAATCCAGGCTGTCAAATGCTTTTGATAGGTTCCCTTCAGATTAATCTTCTCCAGACAAGTGAAGGAAGTCCCTACCAGAGGACCTCTCCTTCACAGGTTTTCAGGTTGATGGCAGAAGCCATTCCCTTTCAGTTAATGATTGAAGAGCATACAAGGTACAAAATGCTCCATATCCTCCAGTTCAGGGAGCCTCCCAAGGAGATTGTGGCAGTAGCAATACATGGATCCTTGTGGAATTACCGTGGGAACACCCCCTCACAATGCCTTCTGTGAACAAGAAAGCAGACAGATTCTCATCTAGAAGGCTCTCGAATTTGATAAGCATCAGCTGCCCCCCCTAATCAGTGGTAACTGAATCTATTCTCAAAAAAGCCAAGCATTTTTTAATGCATTCCTCGGCACTCCAGGGAAGAATCGCAGAGTGGTAGAAGGTGCTCCGGGGACTATGCTTATTGCCTGCATAGCTGCCTACCACCTCTATAGACAAGCAGTCTAAAAATGCCGTGAGGAACAACAAAGGAATATATGCCAGAAAAGTCTTTTCCAAAATCTTTTAATGGGTGGAGACGTATGGAACAATTGATAATGGGCAAATTTTATCAATTGTTCCATACGTCTCCACCCATTAAAGATTTTGGAAAAGCCTTTTTTTAGCTCTAGAGATGAGCCAGCATACATGGGACATCTAAAAGTAAGTGCAGGATTTTGCTGAGCAATTGCATCAGCAGCAAAATCTACTCCTGTTGCTGGTGCATAAGGGCCTGAAGTGTAGGAAACACCAGGTCCGCTTGATCTATGAAGTTTTCAAAATGGCATCCAGAGTCTCTGCAGTGGGAATTGTTGCCCGCAACTTGCTTCGGAGAGAAGGTCAAGGACGCAGTGGCCCAAATCTGGGACCAGCATATGACCCTTCAGCAGCTCTCCACCAGCATTCAGACCATCCTCATCTAGGAGGTCAATGAGATCAGGACTGAGGAAGTCCTTCCACCCGAGGAGGTACTATCTGCTGCTGTCTTGTCCTATCAACACCAGACCCCTTGAAACCATCCCAGGTAGCAAAGGGCTTTGAAACTCCAGCTGGCACCTCAGTCAGCTTCAGGGACGGATTTTGACTGGATCATAGAGAGTATACCCTGTCTCTTGTACCTATGGCAATGGAGCTGCCAATCAAGAGCAAGCTATGCCCTTCATAGACCAGTGGATTCTGTCCATTGTCCACCAAGGGTATAGACTGAACCTATTAGTTGCCCTGCCAGATTGTCCTCCAAGCCCATTTTGGGGCCTGATAGCACATCAGATTGTGGTACTAATGGCCAGGGTGCCCATTCCACTAGGCCAAAGAGGGCAGGGTTTTTACACTCAGTATTTCCTGATACCAAAGAAAACAGGAAGACTCCATCCCATCCTAATCCTAAGGGAATTTATCAGAAAAAGTTCAAGATGGTTTCCCTGGGCACTTTGATCTTCTTTCTGCAAAAGGGGGACTGGCTATGCTCCCTCGAGCTGAAGGATGTGTACACCTGCATAGACAGCCAGTGCCTTGGAAAGATATCTCCAATTCGTAGTGGGAAAACAGCACTTCCAGTATCACATACTGCCGTTTGGGCTCTCATTGACCCCATATGTCTTTAAAAAATGCCTGTCCATGGTGGCAGCACACATTCATGCTCTGCAAGTTCATGTTTCCCATATCTGGATATTTTGGTTGGTTAAGAGCACCTCTTGGGTGGGGTCGCTGGAACTATATGCTCGACCATCTGGGTGTTTGGAGACACTAGGGTTCATCAACCACCCCAAGTCCCATGTAGTCACCTCAGATGGACTTTATTGGATCCCTGCTAGACATTGCTCAGGCCAAAGCCTTCCTGCCTCATCAAAGTGCCATCATCCTGATGACCATCATGGCAGGGATTTAACAGAGCCAGCAGGTGTCAGCCTGGCACATGTTGAGGATGTTGGGCCATATGGCTACAACTTCATGTCATTCCCTTGGCACATTTATACATGCAAAAAGCCCAATGGACCCTGAGATTGCAGTGGTGCCAGACCACACAAACATCCAGAATCACATCCAAGTCGTCTCTCTAGGACTCATTGCCCTGGTAATTTCAAAAGTGGAACAGGGAATCTCCTTTCAAAGACCTCCTATCAAAATTGTCCTTACCACAGGATTGGGGAACTCATATAGATGGCCTCAACACTCAGGGTCTTTGGTCTGTCCAGGAATGTCTGTCAAATTTCCTGGAGCTCCATATAATCAGATATGCGCTATGGGCTTTCAGAGATTGGCTGCCAACAAAGGTTTCCTGATCCAAACTGAACAACCAAGTAGCAATGTAGTATGTCAACAAGTAGGGAGGTACAGGATCATGCTTCCTGTGCCAGGAAGCAGTTCAGATAGCCCTGAGCATCATCCTGAGAGATGTGTACCAGTACAGAATGGAGAATGTGATAGCTGACATACTGAGTCATGCCTTCAGATCCCACAAATGGTCTCTGGGGTCTCAAATCTGATCTTCCACTTATGTGGATCTCTTTGCAGCACCTTGGAACAGAGAAGTTCCTCAGTTCTGCTCCCTGTACATGACATGTGGCAAACCAGCCTCAGATGCCCTCTCCTAGCATTTGGGGCAAGAGTCTTCTATATGCATATCCTCCAGCTCTACTGGTAGCGAAGACTCTTGACGTTTTGAAATAACAAAGGGACTATGATTCTCATAGCTCCTTATTGACTGAGACAGGTATGGTTTCCACTCCTGTGGGTGGAAACAGATAAGTCTAGTGCTAAGATCTTAGGATCAAGGCAGGTTGCAGCATTCCAATCTCTAGGCCTTGTTGCTTACAGCCTGAATGTTGTGAGGTTAATATTGCAACCACTCAATCTCTCGGAAAATGTATCTCTGGTCCTGGTGACTTCTAGAAAGCCTTCCACTAGAAAGTGCTATGGACTAAAGTGGAGGTTTTCCATGTGGTGTAAGCAGAAGGCTCTAGATCCTTTTTTCTTGCTCCACACAAACTGCTTGATTACCTTCTATACCTGTTGGAAGCTGGCTTGAAGACAAACCCCATTAGAGTTCATCTGAATGTGACTGGTGCATACCACCATGGTGTAGATGGTACGCCCATTTCTGTACAGCCTATATTTGTACGTTTCATGTGGGGCCTCCAACTGTATTTTGGGACCAACACGTGGTGTTAGCTCAGCTGATGAAAGCTCCTTTTGAGCTGCTACACTCCTGTGACGTGAAGTACCTGACCTGGAAGGTCATATTTTTGGTGGCAGTCACTTCAGCGCGCAGAGTCTGCGAGCTCCAGGCCTTAGTGACTTATCCACCTTACACTTTTTTTTTTCATGACAGGGTGGTCTTAGTATGTAAGCTAAGTTCCATTGTCCTGCCAACATTCTTTCCCAGCTCCCATTCACACCAAGGCGAACAAGCCTTGCACAGTTTGGATTGTAAAAGAGCTTTAGCCTTCTGTCTGGAGCTAGTGTTGCCAACTGATTCCAGATATTCAGAACAGGTTGATCCAGTCCTGGTTTTACTCACCTGCATGCATTCTTTTGTTTCTTAGAGAATGCAATAGGGAAATCAGAATAAGTCTTTGCATGCAAGTGAATAAAACCAGGACTTGGATCAACCTGTCCTGAAAATCTGGAGCCAGTTGGCAACCCAATGTAGAGCTGACACAAGGCCTTAGTCAACCCAACTTAAGACAGAGGAAAAATGTTTTATCCATGTTTTCCCATAAGAATTCTTTGACTACTTAAAATCCAAAAACTGCATTTTTATAGCTGCAGCAGAGGTTTTGAAAGCATTGTCTGTCTTTCAGGAAATCTTTTTTGGACTTGATTTATAGATGATGGAATTCTTTTTGGAAACCTGCATGTCATATAGCTAACATGTTCCAAAGTGGTTGTCTTTAAGAAGACAGCTCATGGGAGCACCTGAGCTCTGAAGTAATTGAGAACCTCTTTCATTCTGAGATGTTCTCCCTCAAACACAATACACTTTTCTTTCCACTGTTTTTTCCTCTTGTAAATAGATTTCTATAAACAAGAACAATTTTAATCTCCCTTATTCTGTTTTTAAAGAGCATAAATTAATATAATTTTGAATGTGTCCCTTACTGTAATGTATATTTCATGCTAGTTTTACATAAAAAGTGATGATGCTTTCTGGCTTAGCTCTGCCTATTCATAGTGTCTGAGTACTTGCCAGATACTTGTAGCCTGGGTTGGCCACTGTTGGAAACAGGACGCTGGGCTTGATGGTCTGACCTAGTATGGCAATTTATGTTCTTATAGGAATAAGCTGGGCAACTCCATTGCCAAAAGGACACTTTCTAATTGGCTATCAGATTGCATCTCCTTCTGTTATGCCCATGCAGGGGGCCATGGTGGCATCGGCCCGCTTGTGAGCTATTCCCATGGAGATCTGCAGAGCTGCAATTTGGAGTTCTCTCCATTTAGTCGTATCCCATTACTCTCTGAATAGGTTTGGCCGATCTGTCCTTCATGAACTCTGTTCATGCCTAGCTCCCATTTTTTGTGTTGAGGCTGCTCCTCCCATTACCATGCCCATTGACACGTAATTTAGGTGTTTTATTGGTTCCCTTTTTTTGTTGGGGGGCAGTCTTTAGCTAGGGATTCACCTATGAATGAGTCTTGAGAGAGTTGCTTACCTATAACAAGTGGTCTCAGAGGACAGCAGGATGTTAGTCCTCACTAAACCTGCCCACCACCCCATGGAGTTGGGTTTCCACTATGTGGATTCTTTTTTATTTTATCCTTAAATTCTATATTATAAGACTGAAAGGGCCCCTGTGTGGACACATGCTATAATGCATTCTGAGCATGCCCAATGAGGCTCAGTCAAATTTCTAGAAACTTTAAGAACATAAATTGCCATGCTGGGTCAGACCAAGGGTCCATCCAAGCCCAGCATCCTGTTTCCAACAGTGGCCAATCCAGGCCATAAGAACCTGGCAATTACCCAAACACTAAGTAGATCCCATGCTACTGATGCAATTAATAGCAGTGGCCATTCCTTAAGTCAACTTGATTACTAGCAATTAATGGACTTCTCCTCCAAGAACTTATCCAAACGCTTTTTTAACCCAGCTACACTAACCACATCCTCTGGCAACAAATTCCAGAGCTTAATTGTGTATTGAGTAAAACAAGAATTTTCTCTGATTAGTCTTAAATGTTACTTGCTAACTTCATGGAGTGCCCGCTAGTCCTTCTGTTATCTGAAAGTGTAAATAACAGATTCACATCTACTCATCCAAAACCGCTCATGATTTTAAAGACCTCTCATATCCCCCCTCCAGCCGTCTCTTCTCCAAGCTGAACAGCCCTAACCTCTTTAGCTTTTCCTCATAGGGGAGCTGTTCCATCCCCTTTATCATTTTGGTCGCCCTTCTCTGTACCTTCTCCATCACAACTATCTTTTTTTGAGATGCGGCAACCAGAACTGTAAACTATTCAAGGTGCGGTTTCACCATGGAGCGATACAGAGGCATTATGACATTGTCTGTGTTATTAACCATTCCCTTTCTATTAATTCCTAACATTGTTTGACTGTTGCAGCACACTGAGCCGATGATTTCAAAGTATTATCCACTATGATGCCTAGATCTTTTTCCTGGGTGGTAGCTCCTAATATGGAACCTAACATTGTGTAAGTATAGCATGGGCATATTTTTCCCTATATGCATCACCTTGCACTTGTCAACATTAAATTTCATCTGCCATTTGGATGCCCAATCTTCCAGTCTTGCAAGGTCCTCCTGCAATGTATCACAATCTGCTTGTGATTTAACTACTCTGAATAAATTTGTATTATCTGCAAATTTGATAACCTCACTCATATTCTTTTCCAGATCATTAATAAATATATTGAAAAGCACCGGTCCAAGTACAGATCCCTGAGGCACTCCACTGTTTACCCTTTTCTACTGAGAAAATTGCCCATTTAATCCTACTCTCTGTTTCCTGTCTTTTAACCAGTTTGTAATCCACGAAAGGACATCACCTCCTATCCCATGACTTTTTAGTTTTCTTAGAAGCCTCTCATGAGGGACTTTGTCAAATGCCTTCTGAAAATCCAAATACACTACATCTACCGGTTCACCTTTATCCACATGTTTATTAACCCCTTCAAAAAAATGAAGCAGATTTGTGAGGAAAGACTTCCCTTGGGTAAATCAATAAACATAGAAATGACAGAAGACCAATAGGCCCATCCAGTCCGCCCAGCAAACTTTCATATTTATTTTCTCAAACTTATGTTACTCCGACCGCTAGGTTCAGGTCCCTTGTTGGAGCTGCATCTAAGTGAAGTATAAGGCTTAATGTTTGAGGGTAGTAACTGTCGTATCGAGCTAGTTACCCCGATGTTTGTATACTCATACTGCTCAAATCAATGCCTTGTTAGATGTTGTCTGGATGTAAATCCTATTTATTCATTCCCCCTCTGCCATTGAAGCAGTGTGCTGCACTGGATATGCTTTCCAAGTGGAGTAACAGGCTTAATTGGTTTGGGGTAGTAACCACCGCAATAAGCAAGCTACTCCCATGCTCATTTGTTTACCCAGACTATGCTACCATGTTGTCTGAATGCAAATCCTCTTTTCCACATTTCCTCTTGCCATTGAAGCATAGAGCAATGTTGGAGTCGCATTAACTGTGTGACAGTTTATTGAATAAGGATATTAATCAGCAGGTAGTAGCCTTCATTCCTGTGAGCCACCCCCATGGCTCTTCTCTTCATTCCCATCCTCCAGGCTTTATCGATCCACAGTGTTTATCCCACGCCACTTTGAAATCTTTCACAGTTTTGGTCTTCACCACTTCCTCCGGAATGGCGTTCCAGGCATCCACCACCCTCTCCATGAAGAAATACTTCCTGACATTGGTTCTGAGTCTTCCTCCCTGGAGTTTTAAATCGTGACCACTGGTTCTGCTGGTTGTTTTTGTTTTTTTTTTCTTTTCCAAAGGAAAAGGTTTGTCGTTGACTTTGGATCATTAAAACCTTTCAAGTATCTGAACATCTGTATCATATCATCCCTGCTTCTTTCCTCCAGGGTGTACATATTTAGGTTCTTCAATCTCTCCTCATAAGTCAATCGATGAAGACCCTCCACCTTTTTGGTCGCCCTTCTCTGGACTGCCTCCATCCTGTCTCTGTCCCTTGACTGTGTTGCATTAATTCATGTCTTTCTATATGCTCTACGATTTTGATCTTTAGAATAGTTTCCACTATTTTTCCCAGCACTGAAGTCAGGCTCGCTGGGCTCCATCCGATATCACCCATGTCTGAAGATTAACATCCTGCTGACCTCTGAGATCACAGGTAAGCAACTCTGTTATCCCACACCCATATTGCTTCATATTACACACACCCCAAATGAGGGGGGTACACTTCTCCTGCCCTTTCTTAGAGCTCCTGAATGTGTGTGAGGGGTCCCATGCTGCTTCCTGCCTAACTTGTGTCTGAATTAACTGCAGGGTTTTGTTTTTTTTTGTTTGCCTATTTGGACAGGTCTTTCCTATCAGCATCATCTCTCTGTAGTGTTGACATGATCAGTGTTGGAGTTGGCACAGATCCAGAGTGGTCACATGACAGGTTTGTTCCTTTTTTCCTTTTCCTTTGTTAGGCTTCATGCATGTGAATATCCTTTTATCCCCACCCTAACTCTGCTAGGATTTACATATGTGGGTCTTTAAGATTCACCTTGTGGTGCTTATGGTGCAGACTGTACCATCTTGATAACTTCTTCCTTGGATTGTCTTTTCTTGGAGTTGAAGCCCCCAAAATTGGATATAATACTCCCAGGTCACGTATCTTCCAGTTGTACAGAGGTATTATTAGGGCTTCCATTTTTAGATGCTATAAACTATAAATGTAGAAATTTTCCATTTAATTAGGTATTCTTTAAGGATATGAAAAATCGGTGTATAAATGGAGCTGGGTACTATTGCAGGGTTCCTTTACTGGCTGAGGGGTAGTCTTCCTAAATCTAACATGACATGCACAACTCCTTTATAACTAATCCAGACAGAGACCTGAAGCTATGTAGTTTATATTGTCCTTCCTCCTCAATCTGGATGCAAAATTTATTTGCCCTTATTGGTTTCATAGGTGTGATCGATCGATTTTTGGCTGGGGGGGAGGAAATCTGATCGCGTTTTGTTTTGTTTTTTTTTAAATCGGGGGAGGGTGGGAAAACCGGCACACTAAAACAACCCTAAAACCCACCCTCCCGAACCTTTGCCCTGTCATATGACAGGGCAAAGGTAGTGCCGGCGCCATTTCTATTAACGCAGCCGTGGCCCGAGAGTGGAAGATCACACCGGGACCCCCCACTGGATCCCAGGTAATTTAAAACATTTTGGGGGGGTTCGGGTGGGGGATTTATTTTAAAGGGTCTGGGTGGGTTTTAGGGTTGTTTTAATGTGCAGGTTTTCCCGCCCTCCCCCCTCCCCCGATGTACGATTTGACAATAAATCAGGAATTCCTATTGTATTGCGCCTCTAACGATTTTTTACAATTTAAAATATATCGGATGATATTTTAAATCGTCAAACGATTCACATCCTTAATTGTTAAAAGTAAGCACCAATCCATGTCTGTAGGGCCAATGCAGTGCTTTTTGGCTTCAAAGAATGCAAAATTAAACTCTGCTAGTAAGTATGGATGCAGAGCGCCTTAGTATTTCCTGGACATTTTATTTATTTATTTTGTTTTATATACCGGCAACCGTTTGCACATCGTGCCGGTTTACAGATAACTTACAACCAAGGATATATAGGCAAAGCCTTTACAAGGAACAGTGTGTAACATAGTAAATAACTAGAAAGGTTAAATAAATAAATAAGGGGAGGGAGGGGGTGGGGGTAGACAAGACTAAGGAAGGGGAGGGGGGATGGTGAGTGGATACATAAGGAGAAGCTATGTACAGGGGTACAAGGAACAATTGATGTGTACACAGGTTATATACAAAATGTTATATGCCAGGGTTGCACAAAAGCAAAAAGATAGGTAAGCACACCGTCAAAGGTTGGAGCAAGGGACACACATGCTGGGTGTTAAGGGATGGTGCATGCTCAGCTATCTAAGAAGATGGTGTACAATGGAGGAAGCTGAGTGGCTTTGGATATGGAGTAGAATCCTACAGGTGGTAAAGCTGTATGGTTTGCAGCTGGGCTGTATCGTTGGGTTGTAGTAATTCTTGTCAACACTGCTATGTTGTGCATTGATTACATGCAAGCGATTATTGCAGCTACACAAGGGCAGGTCATACTTTGGACTTATTGTTTTATCATACTAAATGAAATGTTAGTTTCAGCAAACAACATATGTTAGAAATCTTGTGGAAAGATCACTTTTGTAAATTGTTTTGAGTAATGGGTGGGACCAGAGTATAATAAGACTACTCAAGTAATAAATGTAGAAGATCTTACTAAGATTTGGAACAATTCATTGAGCACAGCTTATGAAGAAAAAACTCCTAACATGAGATTCTTCAAGGTGTCGGTGAGAGAGGCACATTGGTATACTCCAGTACTGCTTGATCAGAGAAAAGTACTCGGGGGAGGAGGAATAGAAAATGGAAGAGACATAAGACTGCAGATTTACAAGAGCAATAACATTAATTGTACTTGTATAAAAAGCAATGTTGAGAGTGTGAGAGAGGATCCTTACAAGGATAGAAAATTAACCCATGGAACTCTTTTTATTAAAAAAAAAAAAAAAAAAAAAAGTTGAATAGCAGGTTGTAAAATATGGGAAATAATCACCTTTCCCAAGCTGTGAAGATATGGTTAACTTCTTCCAAGATAAAATTACCCCAAAGCAAGCCCAATTTGTTTCCATTGGTATATTGGATTCTATAGGAGATGAACAGCTAGCTGTGCCAGTAAAGTGCTGCTCGTTTCAACATGCATCTCTAATTGAGGTCACATCAATGATTAATAGTACTAAATCAACATTGTCTGTTAGATCCTTGCCCATTGGGAATTCTGAGGGTTAAGAGAAAGCATACAGGAATATCGAGAGTTTGCAAGAAGAGCAGTATCCAAATCAGTATAGTCACCATTGTTAGACCAGTACAAAAAAGTTTAGAACTACCCCCTGATTCAATCCTAAAATGCTGGCCACTTTCCAACATACCTACATTGGTAAGATCATAGAAAATGTGTGCAAGCAAAACTAGAAGAGTTCCTGGAGAGCCATGAGAAGTGTTGGATCCGCAGCAATAGGGATTTTGTAAATTCCATAAAAACAAACATCTTTAACAGATGTTACATTCAGAATTAGATCAAGTTTCTAATTGTTTGATCTAACTGCCACATTTGACATGATAAAGCATGAACAGCTATGGAATCTTATAGTACAAGCTGGGATAGGGAATACCTTATGGTTTTAATCGCTTTTTTTTATCTGAAAGGCAACAGAAGGTGCAGATCATGGAAAGACATGAAAACAGGGGTCCCACAAGGGCCAGCCCTCTCCTCAGCCTTGTTTAACTTACCCACAGTATGTGGTGGTGTTAAAATATTTGACCTTCAGATTCTTATGTATACATAAACAGATCAAGCAGGACAAGTGGTGCTGATCCTCCTGGGGGGGGGGGGTATACATGTCTTGTGGGACCATCCCCCCTAGTTGTAGGTATACCTGGTGCTAGGGTTGGACACCCTGCCTGCACCTTTGATCTAGTGAGACACCTGGGGTGAGTACTGGTAGTCTGGTCTGTGGTGTCGGCCAGAAGGCTTTTGTGGTTACACAACTGGTCTGCTGATGTTTCTTCTAAGTCTCAGCTGGGGGCACTCCCCTTTAAGGGCAAATTCCTGTTTTGGGAGGACTTGGAGCAACTGATATAAAGTCTTTAGGGGAGAATAAGTTGCCTAAAGGGACTAGGAGTTTTCTTCTACCCCATTCTCGCTTTGCGGGGTCAGAGACGTTTCCAACAGAGCAGGGTGTCCGTCCCCCTCCCCCCCCCCCCCCCCCCCCCCCCCCCCCCCCCCCCCCCCCCCCCGAGGACGCAGATCGAACTGTGAAGGAGTCAATCAAGGGTCTTTGGGATCCAAATCCTCTCAATGAGATAACACTGACCCATTCCTTCGTCCCAGTCATTGGTGGACAACTGTCCCTGTTTTACGAGGAATTGGTCAAAATAATGTCTGACCAGTGGGTTCTAAACATCATAGAACAGTTAGGTCTCAAAGAGGCGAAGCAAATTCTAAGTCTATTTCTGATTTCTTCCTGCAGTTCTCTGGTGAAAAAGCCTCTATATCGTTCCATGGTGAGACTGCACCTTGAATTCTGTGTACAATTCTGATCGCCGCAACTCAAAAAAGATATAGTTGCGATGGAGAAGGTACAGAGAAAGGGCAACCAAAATGAAAAAGGGGATGGAACAGCTCCCCTATGAGGAAAGGCTGAAGAGGTTGGGGCTGTTCAGCTTGGAGAAGAGACGGCTGAGGGGGGATATGATAGAGGTCTTTAAGATCATGAGAGGTCTTGAACGAGTAGATGTGACTCGGTTATTTACACTTTCGAATAATAGTCTAGGGGGCACTCCATGAAGTTAGCATGGGGCACATTTAAAACTAATCTGAGAATTCTTTTTCACTCAACACACAATAAAGCTCTGGAACTTATTGCCAGAGGATGTGGTTAGTGCACTTAGTGTAGCTGGGTTCAAGAGAGGTTTGGATAAGTTCTTGGAGGAGAAGTCCATTAATGGCTATTAATCAAGTTTACTTAGGGAATAGCCACTGCTATTAATTGCATCAGTAACATGGGATCTTCTTAATGTTTGGGTAATTGCCAGGTTCTTGTGGCCTGGTTTGGCCTCTGTTGGAAACAGGATGCTGGGCTTGATGGACCCTTGGTCTGACCCAGCATGGCAATTTCTTATGTTCTTAAGCAAATTGTGACTCAAACTCTCCACAGGTTGGAAGGCCATCATTCCTGATTTCCCCCCACCCCAGACAAGTGCAGGACTGGGTGTTACTCCATTATTTTTGTGGTACCCAAGAAAGGCTCTTTCTGTCCGATTCTGGATCTCAAGAAGATGAACAAGGCTCTCAACGTACCACATTTTCAGATGGAAACCCTGCGCTCAGTCACTGTGGAGGTACACAGTGGCAAGTTCTTGGCTTCCCTGGATCTAACTGAAGCATATCTGTACATCTGAATCCACAAGGATCATCAAAGATTTCTCAGATTCATGATCTTCAGGAGGCATTTTCAGTTCCATGCTCTCCCGTTCGGTTTAGCAACAGCTTCCCACACCTTCACCAAAGTGGTGGTGGTGGCAGCTCTCAGACGGGAGGGAGTTACTGGTTCACCCATACCTAGACAACTGGCTTATTCGAGCAAAATTGGAGGACCTCTGCAGGCTGGCGCTCCCTCGGTTGGGCAGTCAATTAGTCCAAGAACAATCTTCTTCCTTCTCAGGTCTTGGATTTCTTCAGAGCACAATGGAGGAATGGATAACCAAGCTGACCTTGCAAGTTCAACATTTCTCTTGACAGTGGCTGTATCCAGGGTCTGGGATTACTTGCAGGTTCTTTGATTCATGGCATCCTCTCTAGAATTAGTCCCATGGGCATTTGCTCATATGAGGCATTTGCAGAGTTTTGCTATCCCGCTGGGATCTGATGTCAGAAGAATTCAAGGTTCTCTTGCCACTCAGTCTGCCAGGTCCAGTCTTGGTGGCTTGTCCTCGACCACTTGAAGCAAGGTGTGAACCTCAAGGTGCCTCAGTAGGTGATAGTAACCATATACGCCAGTCTCTCTGGTTGGGGAGCAGTGTGCCAATCTCAGTCGGCCCAAGGCCAGTGGTCATAGGAGGAGGCACAATGGTCCATCATTCACCTAGAAATGAGAACAGTGCACTTGGCATTGCAGAAATTTCTTCCTCTCGTCCGCAATTGGGTGGTGCGCGGTTTGTCAGACACTGTGACGACAGTGGCCTACATCAACCATCAAGGAGGAACCAAAAGTTGTCCAGTAGCCTTAGAAGTGGAGAAACTGATGGCCTGGGTGGAATGACATCTAGCTCTGTTGGTGGCCTCTCGCGAAGCGAGGATAGACAATGTGCAGGGAGATTTTCTAAGCAGTCAACGACTGGACCTTGGAGAATGGGAGCTGTTCTTAGACACAATGACTCTCATCTCTCGCCGGTGGGGTACTCCTCATTTGGACTTGATGGTGACTCAGAATGCCAAAGCACCACGCTTCTTCAGGGGCAGAAGGGGTAGATGCCCTAGTACGTACTTGGCCCATGACATTCTGCTCTACGTGTTTCCTCCATAGCATTAGGTAGGCAAGATTCTGAGATGAATAGAAGCTCACCCAGGGACGGTAATCCTAGTAGCTCCAGAGTGGCCTCTGAGACCATGGTTCACAGACCTAGTCAACCTGGCTTTAGACGTCCTCTGCGCCTGAGTCATCTTCCAAACCTGCTGCGTCAGGGTCCTGTATTTTTCGACCAGGCGAATCGTTTCTGTCTAACGGCCTGACTTATGAGAGGAAACAGTTGAAGAAAAAAGGTTATCATGAGAATGTCATCTCCATTCTATTGCAGGTGCGGAAGACCTCTACTTCTCTAACTTATGTCAGGGTGTGGAAGTCTTCGAATCTTGGTGTCGTGAGCAAGGGGTCTCCCCTTGGTGGCACAGATTCTTGCTTTTCTATAGAAAGGGCTCAGCTAGGGTTATCCTTAAATTCCCTCCGGGTGCTTTGGGATGTCTTGGAGGCAAGATTGAGGGTGCAGCTCTGGCAGCGCACCCTGATGTGCATTTCTTCACGGGGTGAAGCACTTGAATCCTCCGGTCCATTCCATATGTCCTTTGTGGAGTCTTAATTTGATGCTCAGGGTGTTATGTGAACCTCGTTTTAAGCCCCTCAAGAAGGTCACCTTAAAGGATTTAACTCTGAAGATGTTTTTGGTGGCTATCTGCTCAGCTAGGAGGGTCTCTGAGATTCAAGCCCTCTCCTGTAGGGAACCTTTTCTATGGATTTCTGATTCCGGGGTATTGCTCAGAACTGTTCCATCCTTTCTTCCGAAGGTTGTCTTAACCTTCCACTTAAATCAGTCAGTGGAACTTCTGGCCTTTCCTGCTATTGAATGGAATGCTCCTCAAGCTAGAGAATTGAAGCATCTAGATGTCAGGAGCATTCATTTGTGTTACCTCTGTCACCAAAGCCTTTCTAGTTTCGGATCATCTTTTTTTTTTTCCTGTGGAATGGTGCTAAGAAAGGTCATAAAGCGTCTAAAGCTACCATTGCCCATTAGTTGAAAGAGGCCATCGCTTCTGCTTCATTTGTCGTGGAGGGCCTGTTCTGAACAGTGTAAAAGCTCATTCGATCCAGTCATAAGCTGCTTTCTGGGGAGAGCCAGTTGGTATTGGTGCAGGAAATCTGCAGCGTGCCGACTTGGAAGTATCTGCACACTTTTGCCAGACACTACTGTTTGAACATCCAGGTAACGGACGTCAACTGTTTTGGAAGCAGTGTCATTGGAGCGGGACTCTCCAGGTCTCACCCCAGATAGGGAAGCTTTGGTATATCCCAGCAGTCTGGACTGATCTGGGTACGTACAGGGAAGGGAAAATTTGGTTCTTACCTGCTAAGTTTTGTTCCTGTAGTACCACGGATCAGTCCAGATGCCTGCCTATTGGGGGGGGGGGGGGGGGGGGGGGGGGGGGGGGGGGGTTGACCAGTAGGGGTTTTTTTTCTATTTACAACATTTTTCTTTCTCACTTCCTAGGCACTGCAGAAGACTAATTCTCCTTATCCTGGGTACAACATTTAGATAGCTTGGTTTTCTTCTTGTCCTCGCTTGATATGACCATTGTTTAATTACTTTTTTCTGCTTTTGTAACGTTAATACTGAAGAGACCCAGGTGGCACACCAGATTAAGAGGGGGTGTTCAAGTTTTTCTCTGTCTCCATCTGCTGGAAGGGAGGCAAAACCCAGCAGTCTGGACTGTTCTGTGGTACTACAGGAACAAAAATTAGCAGGTAAGAACCAATTTTCCTATCTACAGCTCTAACACTGTTTTCAACAGGGAAACTTTGATAAAATGAGGAAAATAGAAAAAAAATTGAAAGGTGCAGCTGCAAAAGTTAAAAGAATACAACAGGTGTGGACATTGTTTAAAAATACAATCTTAGAAGCCCAGTCCAGATGTATTCCACATATTCAGAAAGGTGGAAGGAAGGCAAAACGATTAAAAGGTGAGGAGAGAGAGGCTATTTTGGCCAAAAAATCCATCCTTCAAAAGTTGGAAGAAGGATCCATCTGAAGTGAAGAAAATAGGAAAAAGCATAAGCATTGTCAATTTAAGTGTAAAACATTGATAAGGCAGGCTAAGAGAATTTGAAATTAAGTTGGCCGTAGAAGCAAAAACTCAGAATGAATAACTTTTTAAAATATATTGGAAGGAAGAAAACTGTGCGGGAGTTGGTTTGACCATTAGATGACTGAGGGGTTAAAGGGGCTCTTCGGGAAGATAAGGTCATTGTGCAAAGACTAAATGAATTCTTTGTTTCAGTGTTTACTAATGAGGATGTTTGGGAGATACCAGTTCCGAAGATGGTTTTCAAGGGTGATGAGTCAGATGAACTAAACCAAATCACTGTGAACCTGGAAGATGTAGTAGGCCACATTGACAAGCTAAAGAGTAGCAAATCACCAGGATTGGATGGTGTGCGCCACAGGGTTCTGAAGGAACTAAAAAATGAAATATCCTATCTTAGTTAAATGTTGTAACCTATCATTAAAATCATCCCATTGGCCACCCTCCACTCTTCAGGTACAATGTAACCCCAATATTTATAAAGGGCTCCAGGGGCTATCTGGGAAACTATAGACCAATGAGCCTGACTTCAGTGCCAGGAAAAATAGTGGAAACTATTCTCAAGATCAGAATCATAGAGCATATAGAAAGAGATGGTTTGATGGAACACAGTCAGCATGGACTTACTCAAGGTAAGTCTTGACTCACATCTGTTTCATTTTTTTGAAGGGGTTAACAAACATGTGGATAAAGTGAACTGGTAGATGTAGTGTATTAAATTTCATCTGCCATTTGAATGCCCAATTTTCCAGTCTCGCAAGGTCCTCCTGCAATTTATTACAATCTGCTTCAGATTTAACTACTCTGCATAATTTTATATCATCTTCAAATTTGATTACCTCACTTGTCATATTCCTTTACAGATCATTTAAAAAAAAAAAAAAAAAAAAAAGCACGGGTCCAAGTACAGATCCCTGAGGCACTCCACTGTTTACCCTTTTCCACTGAGAAAATTGTCCATTTAATCCTACTTTCTGTTTCCTGTCTTTTAACCAGTTTGTAATCCACGAAAGGACATCGCCTTCTATCCCATGACTTTTTAGTTTTCTTAGAAGCCTGTCATGAGGGACTTTGTTGAACGCCTTCTGAAAATCCAAATGCACCACATCTACTGGTTCACCTTTGTCCACATGCTTAGTCCCTTCTTCAAAAAATAATGAAGCAGATTTGAAGTAAGACTTGCCTTGGGTGAATCCTTGCTGGCTGTGTCCCATTCTAAATGTTATGTGATTTTATTCTTTATAACAATTTTTTTTTTTCCTGTTAACTGAAGTTAGGCTCACCCATCTATAGTTTCCCAGATCTCTCCTGGATTCCTTAGTCTTTGGTAATCATCCTGTCCTCAATTCACTTTTTACCTAGTGCAGATGGAGAAGGCTGAAGGTTGGCCTTAGAAGAATGTTTCTGACTTCCCTACCCAGTTACTTGGAAAAGAGAGGTTTCTAGCAGTGATCTTCCCTATTTTCAAGTGGCGGCCATTTTTGGCAATAAAACATGAGTGTGAGTCAGGACTGGTACCCTTTGGAAGCAGTGGGCATCCTAGATACTCTGCACTCCAGTGATTTGTGTAATAGCTTGCTCCTGCTATGTGTCCTTACCATCCTGTCCCCATCCTCTCCAAGCTAATGCTAATCTCTTCCCTGGCTCACCTTCTCCACAGGCTTGCTGATGGCAGCATGGGTTCTTGGTGCATTTGAGCCGTACTGTGCCTTCTCACTCTTATGAGAACAGTACTGGAGTTTGTGGAAAAAAGTGTCTCAAACTTTGAGAGCTGTGTGAAAGAAAACAGAACAGCTGTTTCAGAGGGACCTAATTTGCTAGCCACAAAATTCTAGAGAAAGTTGAGGGAAAATGTGTATGGGGAATAGCCAGGGAGCTATACTTGGAATCAGGGAGAGCTGCCACTGGGTCAAGGGCCTTACAGTGGCTTAGGGGGTCTCTTCTCCAATCCCAAACTACACAAGAAGTATTTTAACATATTAGATCATTCTGTTTCTGCTTGCCCATTTTTTTTTTAACTCAGACTGCAGGCTTTGCACCTCCACCATCTGCTGGAGACAGAGAAATACTGAGACACTGCAGGTGGCATCTTGGGTTAAGTGTCAGTAAAACTTTGTCTCCATCTGCTGGCGGGGAGGCAAAACCCAGGAGTCTGGACTGATCTGGGTACACACAGGGAAATCACATTATTGAAATTGCCTTCATAGAAGAGGAGCTACTAACTACTGACATCTTTCCTATTAGTTGCAGGCTCTCTTTCTATCTGCTTCCTCTGCATAGCTCTACAGCAGGAGTTTCTCACTAGATAGCACTGCTTTTCTGCAGGAGGCACAAATGCTGAAATGTAAATAGAATAGTACGTAGCTAGCTGCATGATTGTTTTAACTGCACAGGAACAGTGATTCCAGTACTAATTTAAAGGAATAGTTTTATTTCTAAATACTACAGCCCACCAAAAACCCCAAAGAATAACACACAGAATTCCCCAAAGAATTCTTCAATTCAACTTCAACTCCTTGGCAGTCCAAAACACAATACCCAACCTCCTGACAGTCCTAAATTATATACACAACCCCACACCGATGTATTTTGCCTCTGCCTACATTAGGCTATGTATATTGTATTTCTTTGTTATTAACCCCATATATTCATTTCCAAGTTATTTCTACCTGTTCTTTGTAAGGCATTTACTTGTCACTGTTATGGTTAAAATGTAAACCGAATTGATCAGTAACTCTGTTTTTGGAAAGTCTGTATAGAAAAGTTCTAAATAAATAAATATTTATCCAGGTGTGAGACAGATGTGGAAACCCTTCAGAGGAGACAGAAACAGATTGACTATGGGAAGAACACCATTGGCTACCAACGCTATGTGGAGCAGGTCCCCAAGTAAGAGCACCTACTATTTAGCAGATGGCTCTGTTCTTACAGGACTACTCTATGCACTTTGTAAGAGCATCTGCCCTTGCAGAGCAAAACTGCCTTACTGGTTTTACATCGAAGTAAGGGTTAGGCTAACACAAGGTTTAAAATGTAAGGTCCCTTGATCATTGTGATACCATTTTTTTGTGGAACTAATTTTGTATTTGGGAGGCTGCTAATTCTCCTATTCTACCGCTGTACACATCCAGCTTTTTATAGTACTGTCAGTGTATACACATCGCCAGTGCCCGTGTCTTGCCGACGGATAATGAAAGAGCATGAGGGGGTAACTTTGGGGGGGGAGGGATTTCAATGGGTAAACAAGTGGAAAAAGTCTTCTTAAAACGTAGGCTCTCCATTTGCTGGCAAGAGAGAGGAGGCAGAGGTGCAATAACTGAAGTGTACGCCAGGCATTCATTTTGAAATCCCAGCATGGTTGGGTAAGAGCCCTAGGCTACTACTCAGCCAGTGCATTTTTAAAGGAAAATCCATGATTTCTAGTTTGTTTTTGTTTTCTGCTGTTTATGCAGGGCACTTAGGAAGCCAGGTATTCACCCCAGGAGCCCCAACAAATACAAGAGATACAGCCGGCGCTCCTGGGATATGCAGATCAAACTGTGGCGCCGGGCACTTCACGCATGGGACCCTCCACTAGTGCTGCCATTCTTATGAGATGTTGCCTGAGCATAATTTGTAAAGGGGGGGGGGGTATCATTTGCCTTCTAAAGTGTAATCGGATGTATTTAACAAAGTAATCTGTTCTTCAGCCTTCCCTTAAAACAATACTGAAGTGCTGGGCTTTTGCTAATGAAAATCTCCATTGATACTGTTCGCAAGCAGGAAATGTTGTGGCTGAGCAAGGCTTACGCTTTTACTTTCAAGTGGAATGGGGGAAATATGGCAGGCAAGAGTGGAGGCCAGGAGCAAAGAAGAGGAAGACAATTGGGGGGCAGGTGGAGACTTGAGGACCAGTGACAGCAACCTGCAAATGTGAGGGGAAGTAATGGAAATTGGGGGGAAAAGAAATGAAAAATGAACTAAAGCACTTATCTAAATTCATCGTCACGCATATTTTATTTAAAGAATGTTTAAAACTTGAATGAGTTGGGTGAGAATTGGCTTTAATGCATGTTCTTACATTATAAATAGTAGCCAAACCTCCTGTGGAAATGATGCTAAAGTGCAGTCCAGCCCAGCTGAGGGCGAGTGGTGGCCTTGACCTTACTCTATGAACCAGCACCTCCTTAAGTTTTTACATTTTAATAGGAACAGAATGAGGCAGTGTGTGAGGAAGATGCATGACAATAGTGGGAGCTTATCTTTCGGTTTAATAACACACAGCTTTTTATAGTGTAAGCACAGGTAACATTCCTTTACTTTAGCTTTTGTGCTATAGAGAGCCAGTCCCGGATCGGTGGAACTTATTCGAGTTAAGAGGAAGTGTGTTTATTGTCAAGAAGTAACTGAATTAAAAGTGGCTGTAAAGGTGAGATTTTAGATTGGACTTGCATATGATCACCTCAAGGGAGTCTCTTCCTGTTATAAAAAGTACTGAGGTAGGAACTGCTACATACCGAACCATATAGGCCCATCCATAACTCTATATATAACCTTCATTATCCCCCCCTCCCCACACACACGTTAAACTGCCAAGCTACAGTAGTTTGTAAAAGTGTGGGTACACCTATAGAAATGATGGCAGAAGAAGACCAAACAGCCCATCTAGTCTGCCCAGCAAGCTTCACACTTTTTTTTTCTCATACTTATCTGTTTCTCTTGGCTCTTAGTAACCTTTTGATTCTATTTCCCATCCACCCCCATCATTAATGTAGAGAGCAGTGTTGGAACTGCATCCAAGTGAATATGTAGCTTAGTTAGGGGTAGTAACCACCTCAATAAGCAAGCTACACCCATGCTTTTGTTTACTCGCCTATGTAATTTAGTCCTTGTTGGTTGTTGTCTATATATATAGATACTCTTTTTTTCTACATTGCCCCTGCCGTTGAAGCAGAGGGCTATGCTGGCTATGCGTTGGAAGTGAAATATCAGGCTTATTTGGTTTGGGGGTAGTAACCGCCGTAACAAGCAAACTCCACCCCTGCTTTTTTGTGAATGCAAATCCTTTTTTTTTTCCACATTTCCTCTTGCCGTTGAAGCTTAGAGCAATGTTGGAGTCGCATTAACCGTGTATGTATATTGAATAAGGGTATTATCTCCAGGTAGTAGCCTTCATTCCTGTGAGCCACCCTCTCTTCATTCACGTCCTCTCGACTTGCTGGATCTACAGTGTTTATCCCATGCCCCTTTGAAGTCCTTCACAGTTCTGGTCTTCACTTCCTCTAGAAGGGCATTCCAGGCATCAAATCGTGGAGAACAGAAACTGACCCAACCTCTTTCTGGTACAAAGTTAATTGCATACTTCTGCAACTTAATGCAGCATTACTATATGCTAATTTTAATAGAATAAAAATATTACAGTGAAGATGGCACACAGTTTAAACTCCCTGTTCCTCATAAATGTCAAATGCTGACCTTGCTGGACCTTTGGTATGGCAAATCTTGGCTTCTGTTCAGAAGCATTTGGGTATAATATAAATGCCAGCAGCTACCTCTGTAACTGAGTGATAGATGATACCACTTAATGTAGTGGGGGCAAGCTAGGGTGCTAGGCCATCCCTAGTGCTTATCTATCTTGTACACAGGAAAACAATGGAGCCGCTGGGGTGCCAGGGGTTCCAGGATTCTGCTACACCAACAAGACCATATTCTCACTCATTAAAGTGCTTATGTGGATGGGTGAGTGGTGTACTCATCATAATCAGATACTGCATTTTAGCAGTGGTGGTCAACTTACATATCTTTACTTCAACTTAAATATAATAATGTAGAAGAGTATGGCAAACATCATGAATAACAGAATACCTCATCACAAGAAACGCAGTGGTGTATGCTGCTCCTTTCTCTAACTATCTCACTTTAGAAATGTGGTAGTGGTGGTAGTAGGACCTGATTGAGCCCCAGTACAGGAAGAAGTAGCAGTTTTCTGCTGGGATTAGAAAGAGAAGTGGCATCCAGGTTGCTGGTATAAATTTTACATGATACATGGGTGAAGAAGCACTGCCTTACACAACAATGATATACCTGGGACAGTTGTTAGAAGGAAATCTTTTCTATTGCCTCGTCACAAAAGTCAGTCTAAAGTATGTAAAGCAAAACTTCATTATTCCAAAAAGTTTAGGCTTAAGTACTTTTTGGACTGATGAAAAGAAATTTGAACTGTTCAGCCATAACCATCCCCAATAGACTTTGAGGAAAAAAGCATATTGGCAACCGTTGAGTATGAGTGCATCTAAGCTTTATGTGGAAGCTACTGCTGCAGGAAATATTGTGCAGGTTAATGGAAGAATGAATTCTACTAACTGTCAACGTGCTAGTGTCCCACCGTTAGTGAAGAAACGGAAGCTGAAAAGAGATTGGATAGTTCTGCAAGACCATGACCTGATACAAAACTCTAAATCAAACAGGAAGTATGTGCAGGAAAAAAGATGGGACCTTCCATGTCAAGTCAGCCAATTTTACAAAATCACCCATGCTCTACCTCCTTTAAATTGAATAAACTTTTGTGGGGGTGTTAGATATGGCCTCAAACAAAACTAAGCAAAATTTTTCAGCTGGATCTCTTTTGGTTCAAGAGCTAGAGGCAGCTGAAGGAAGGTCACTCTGCATAACACAAAATGGCCCCTTGGTCCGGGCACTGCAGCCAAACAACTGCTGGTAGGGGCCTGAAATGTTATGGATTATGAGATTGCCATCCTTTGTATGGGCCAGCAAAGTAAGTGAAAAATTTACAAAAGAAATGTAAGGGCTACTTTGACTCCTCATTGCTCCTGATGTATCCTTTGATTCAGGCCAATAACTGGATCAGTAGTCATGGCCCATCATGTACACCTAGGATTATCACTAGGAGACTTTGCAGTCAACTGGAAGCAAAGATATAGTAGCATAAAGATGTCACCTTTTTATGCAAATTTTTGTCATTTTTTGGGTGCAGATATCTCTACTGTCTAGTTCTTAATTTTTTTTTTCAAATGTCATTTGAAAGAGCACTTTTTTTTTTTTGTTACAAGTCACCCTGTTTCATCGTGGATGCAGCCTTGCTTTAGTTAGAATTACAGTCCCACAGACAGGCATCATTTGCATGTGTGAATGTACTATGTTTAAAAAAAAAAAAAAAATCTTTGGCACCCAACTGTGAAACATGCAAATGAGCTAGAACTGTGAAATCTTACGCTGTAGCTCAGTTTACTGTGATTTCCACACTTTTAGCTTTTGACCCAAGTTTATATTTTCATATTTTCATAAATTAGTCATCAGTCAGTGGAAAACTTTTTATAGGCTGATTAGTTACCTTGCATTGGTCAGTGGTGGCTGAGCCACTGCCAATTCAGCAAAATTGACATCCCCATTGCCAATGTCCACTGCAGACAGCCAAACAAGATACCAACCACAGGTTTCCAAGCTTTTATTTAAATACAGAACAAGAAAAGACAAGAATTGCTTAAATTGCAGATTTTACAAAAATTCACTTAATCTTTTTTCCTGCCTTGCCCATGCTTATGAATGTCCCATCAATGCGTGGCAAAGGGGCTGTGAATAAATGTACTGCCTGCCTGATGAAGTTGTTGTTGCGGTCCCGACCGCCTCCTCCATGTTCGGGGTCGGGTCCGCTTACCTCCACTCCGGTCCCCAAGAAGACGCGCCAAGGTCCCGGTCCGGTGGGCCGCATGGTCGCAGCTTCCCCATGTGGAGAACGCCGTCCAGGCTGCCAGAAGCTCCGCCCCCTCTTTGCCTCGCGCCCGCGAGGAAGGCCCTTATGTGCGTCCAGCACCCGGAAGTACAGTACAGCCCCCAAGCTGACGTCATACCCCGGGCCTGCATTTAACCAGCGTCCAGACTCCTAGTAGACGCCTTGCAACGAGGTTCTTATGGCCTGGATTGGCCACTGTTGGAAACAGGATGCTGGGCTTGATGGACCCTTGGTCTGACCCAGTATGGCAGGTTCTTATGTTCTCATGAGGTTCTGTGAATGCTACTTGCCTTCTCGTCTCTGATTCCTGGTTCCGTTCCCGTTCCTGCTTCAGAGATTTCTCATCTGTCTTCCTGGTTCTCGACCCCGGCCTGCTTCAGTACTTCGTCTGCCTGCCGCCTGCCTCGACCCCGCTTTGCTTCAGCACTCCGCCAAGTTGTGGCCGGTCACGACCTCGGTTTGTTCAGAACTCTGTCCACTGGCTGCCAGCCCTGCCCCTGCTCCGCTTCCGAACTCTGTTTGCCTGTTACTGCTCTTGACCTGGTCCGGCCTTAGTACACTGGTGACCAGCAGCCTGTCTGCCCCAGGCCTGCTTCTGGACTTGCTTGCTGACCTCTACCTAACCTGGGCCTGTTTCCATTACACCGTCTGCGGCCCCCTTCAGCCTAAGTCCCAAGGGCCCGGATCCCTACAGCCTCCTCCTGGGGGGGTCCTGGGTGAAGCCCTGCCAGACCCATTGACTCCGCCTCCTGGATTGCTTAGGAAGCCCCTACAGTCTGGCCCAAGGGTCCACAGTATCTACAGTAACTGTAACAGTTGTTATGGGTGCATCAAGGGTAGCAATAATGTGCTCTTATGGAACCTGTCTGGTGTGCCTACGGCGTGGCCAGTAAACTGATATGGCAAGACCTGGGGGGGGGGGGGGGGGGGAAGAATTGACTGATATCATGTTCCTCAATTGAGACTTTGTATATATGAGGCCAATCCACCAGAAATTATCAGAGATGCAAGCTAAATATTGACCGGGTTGGAAGCTGGATAGTCGAAGATCAGGAAAATATTCACGTTTGTGTCCTTGCAATGAATGAGGTGATGTCATTTGAAAATTTATAATGCAAATTTTGGTTGCATCAGTGGGCTTGAATTAATGATGTTCCCTTATGCCAGCAACTGTATGACCTCTGCTACACTTCTCATCCTGAGCAGGTCTGCTTGCTTCAATGTCCTCCTTTAGGACAAAGAAAAATTTGATACCAGGGACCCTTTTATCACAAAAATCAAATAGGTCCTTTGGTGTCAAAATGTAGTTAGGGAGGGTACGTTGTAGACTAGCACGGGCAGCTAAACGTTTTGTGGCTCTTTCAATCCCATTACAGGGTGATTTTCCATGGCTGGTGCCAAAAATGTTCTATACAGCTGTAACATGAAAGTCTTTACAATGATTGCAAAGAGTAATGAAATTTTTAAAGCTTTTCTTTGAGCAGCAGAGCCATCGCTGAAGTAGTGAATATGCTCCAAAACAGGTAAAACTCCCTTCATATTCTCAATGAGCGTTTTCAAAAACTTGTGCACAGCTATTGTGTCATGGCACAAGCAGTCGCTGATCGTGCATATACAAAGACATTGGACTTCAGGGTTGCAATAGTAAACATCAAAAGGGTGGAGTGTTGCCTGACTCTTTTCCCAATGAAATTCTTGCACTGCATCCTGAACAATAAAGGAATAATTGTTGATTGTCTCGGCAGTCATTAATCCACAACGAGCACAATGGTATCACAGGCCAGGGCATGTTCCCAAATTATCTGCCACAACACACTGCTAGCATGAATTTGCCATAGTTCCTTGTGAAGGTGATACTTTGGCATGTTCAGATTTGCATGCAATAAATAACACAGCACAATCAAATGCCCATTTTGAGGGGTCATTTATAAAAGGATGTCTAAGCAAGATGTCATAAGCTACAACCATGGTCAGCATAACAAGCTTTGCTGCACTGTAAAATTTCACATCTCTTGCTCATTTGCATATTATGCAGCAGGGAACCAAAGATGCCTCTCTATAACATCACATGTCAATGCATGCAAATGATGCATATCGTCGGGGCCTTAATTCTGACTAAAGCAAGATCGAGTCCAAAATGAACCAGGATGACTTTTGTGAAAAAAAAAAAATGCTCTTTCAAATAACATTTTAAAAAATCCCAAGATTTAAAATCTACACAGATATTTGCACCTGAAAATTGGCAAAACTTTGCATAAAAATGTGACACAATGTCACATATATCTTTGCTTCCAGCTCCCTGTAAAGACTCTTAGGGCAGATCTTATATGTATATTCCATGGGCCATGACTACTGGTCCAGTCAGGGCCTGAATCAAAGTATAGGTCAGGAGCAATGAGAAATCAAAGGAGGTCTTGTATTTCTTTTATAACATTTTTCGCATACTTTGCTGGCCCATAAAAAGGGAGGCAAGCTCTCATGCCCCAAAGTTTGTACTGGTTCTTACCACCAGGAGTTGTACTAATCCACAAAATTTCAGACCCCTGAGAGATGTTTTCGGGCTGCAGTACCTGCACAAAATGGCCATTTAGGTTGTGCGGAGCATGGTACTCTGAGGTCACCTCTATTCAACTGTGTCTAACTCTCCAACCAATGGAGATCCGGGTGAAAAATTTAGTAAGATTTTTGTTTGAGACCTTCAAACACCCGTGGAAAAGTTTGCTTGATTTGAAAGAAGTTGAGTGTGGAC
The DNA here is from genome assembly GCF_901001135.1 of Rhinatrema bivittatum. Classification (NCBI taxonomy): domain Eukaryota; kingdom Metazoa; phylum Chordata; class Amphibia; order Gymnophiona; family Rhinatrematidae; genus Rhinatrema; species Rhinatrema bivittatum. The sequence goes on along the minus strand of NC_042632.1, from coordinate 57,638,544 downwards.
CCCTGGTCCACTTGATATGGAATGACCCAGATGAAAGATGTGGAATCAATAATCTTCGAGTCCTCAGACTCGAAGATTATTGAAAGTCTGTGGGGAGATCTTAAACTTGCAGTGCATGCAAGGGGGTCCTAAGAATATGTCAGACCTAGAAGAGCTCTGCATGGACAAGTAGGAAAAAAAATTCCAATAGCAAGCATAAAAAGATTCTAGCTGGCCACAGGAAACATTTGGACGTTGTCCTTTCTGAGAAAGGAGGGGCTGCACTAACTGAAAGGGTGTCCGGACTTTTGCACTGCTTTATTTACAATCTGTTAAAATCAGAAAATAGTATTTTTTGCAATAAAAATTGCAGAAAGATGTTGTGTTTGGCTTTGAATGGCTTCCGCAAATGTTAATTTTTTTTCGCTCAAGATTTCCTGGATCAGCAGGGGGCGAGGAAGTGACGTATTCTGGGCACTATGTACTCTGTCTCCTGTATTGCAGATTCAATGTTTAGTACTGGTCTTTTGTAGGATCATTAATTGTTTTACATGGTGTGTTGTACTCTCTTAAGTACCGTCAATTGTATGTATTTTGATGATTTTATTATGTCTATTGTTATCCGCTTAATTTCATGGATTAGCGAACTACAAATTTTAAAAAATAAAACACCATTCTTTTTGAAAAAGCACGCGGAGTGGCAGGAGATGCTATAAGGTAACATCCCCTTAGGATGTGTAAGATGTCGTTTTTTTTTTTGTTGTTTTTTTTTTTTTTAGAACTGCTCAAAATGTTTGATATGTGTAGTATATAAATGTTTAATAAACCATACACCAAACCAATTGACTAAAAGATTTAACTGATCATCTGATGATATGAGTTCATTAGTTTTAAGGGAGCAGTGGCTTACACGTTTGAGAGGTAATCTGTTTTATTGTAGTAGCATGAGTACACAAGGTTTAATATGGTGCAGATATTTTCTTTTTTCTTTAGTTTTAATTTTTTTACAGAGCTAAGGTCTGTTATGAAAGATAAATAGAACTTCTGTATTTCTCCGTAAACTTTTGCCTTGTCAATTATGTAATGCAATGCCCTGCCAAAGTAATTAACCCACATGAAAGGTAATTAAGCTAGTTTCTCATCTTTCATAGTGGTGGGCTAAATTTCTGCAGCAATCCTTGTTTTATTGTAACTTCATGATTTTTCTCTGCAATAGGTCCAGGTTCAAGTTCATTTATACCCCCTGTTAATTGTAAACCAGTATGATGTGATTTTTATCATGAATACCGGTATAGAAAAACCCTAAATAAATAACTCCAGGACCTGTCTCAACATGCAGTGGGGAAAATCCACAAAATCCCTGTGAAGGCTGATGTCAGAACCCAAACGTCTCACTGAGATATGCTGGCAGAACTAGGGTAAAGCAGTTCTTAGCTTTACAGTTTTCAAGAGAAAGAGTTGCTCCACTCCTGCATCCATGTTATGGAGCAGGATGTGCTGAGAGCCGACCTCAGTCTTAAGCTTACAGGCCTAGTGATCTGCAGCAATCAAAGTGGTGGGGAAGAAATCCCTTAGCCGAGGTTCTTTGGGAAAGAGTATTTAAAAAAAAATGTTCTGGGCTAATGTCCACAGTTTGTATAAATTATAGCTCTTTTATCTGTTGAGAACTTCTTTGCCTATGCTGTTCCCTAAGATCCAATCTTGATCTTGATTGGCTATCACCACTATCTATAGACACAGGATTGGTGGATGCAACTGAATATTCCCATAAAGTTCATCAGGTCCCCTTGCATGCACCTGTGCTGACCGATACCTATTTCAAATGTGGTGTTAGGGCTGCATACAAAGTTTTCACCAAGGTCAGGTGCATGGCTTTTGTCCAAGGTTATTCTCACCCATTGTGAGGTGCTGACAAATGTTGGATATGAAAAGAACAATAACACTTAATCGTTCGCTGTGAATCTCAGTCTCATATCAAGTTGCCAGGCTTATGTGGCAGCAGATTCCACGTTTGTGTTGCTTAGGCCTGTACTTCTGGTTCAGTCTGTGGTTATGGCTACAGGCCTCAGTTCAATGAGGCACATCCTTGTTTAGAGTTCCTGGCATTCACCTTTACAGGGGTGCTGTGTAGGAGATTGCTCCAGGAAGCACAGTAGGGAGTATTTCCCCCTCTAGAGGGTGCAGGGTGTTGTGATCCTTTTGGGAATGGCAGGGGCATTGTACTGATTTATTTGCCTGCTGGAAGGGAGAGGTATAGTGACAGCCCCTGGGGGATGTAAGGGTTGCGATGCAGTGAAATCCCCAGGTGAGGGTTGGGGGAATTTCAACATTACACACACAATCATGAACAAAATATCAATCTATTAATTACCATAGCAAATAAATAAAAAATATACATTAACAAACTTTGGAAATAAAATAAAACAAGAAAAAATGAGCCTGCTGGGGTCTTTCTGAAGGGGTCTGAACGCTTCAACCTGACAAAGGACTTCATGTACCAGAATTCCCTGCTTCATGACGGGTTTACTTACAGTCTGCAATACAGCTGTAATTAGGACATTGAGAAACTCTCTGTCAGCACATTGCACATTTTCATTTTTTGGCTTCGCTGTTCTTATTCTCTGATAAGCTTTCACTGCTGTAACCTAGATTAGAACAATGGATGTATTATGTGAAGGGCTGTATTACTGCAGACTCGCAAATTCCTTTCCAGAACTGCAAGTCCCAGCAGCCTCTCCTGCAGAACATGGGAGAAGTTTCACGAAAGTTCCAGGGTGTCTAGGGAGGGGGTCAGTAGCCCCTTCAGCCGGAATATGCTTGCTCAGCAATGCTTAGAACGCATGTGTAAAGATAAGAACTGTAAAGTGCATAAGAGTCTGCTCCTGGAGGGGAGGGGCATGCAGTTGTACTAAGCCTTTGTCTTAGCTGCATCTTGCTGGCAATAAAAGTCTATCTTTACGGATCAGTTGTCTGGACCTCCTTACTGACTAAAAAGAGACGGTTACATTTCCACTATCCAGATGTAAGGGGAAAAAAGCCACTAAAATAAATTTGCCTGAAACTGAGCAAGTCCTTTTTAGTTCTGTTTTCTTCAGGCCAATTGTTCCACAGGGTAGGGCCTCCGATTTTAAATACCCTCTTCCTGGATTAAGGAAGGGATGTCTAGAAGACATTGATGTGCTGAATGGAGTAAACCTCTTGCTTGATAGGTATGGACTACAGATGTAATACAAGGAGGAACCAGACTCTGTTGGGCTTTAAACTTTAAAGAAGAGGTATATTGAGGTGTTAGAGCCTGCTACTTCGTGTTTGGGTACTTGTAACCTGGATTGGTCACGGTAGTAAACAGGATGCTGGGCTTGATGGACTTTTGGTCTGACCCAGTACGGCAACTTCTTATATTCTTACAACATTTGCAGTGTTGTCTTTTCATAGGTAGGGTTGTCACTGTTTGAGTGCTGGCAGTTAGTGTTTTCTTATGGAAGGTTTACTGTAATTAAGGCTTTCTGAGAACTAATAGCTGTAGCTCTTTCTAGGATATTTAGTGGGCTTCAGTTGTTCCTTGTTTTGCATAATAGACCTAAAGGCAATGTAGGTTCCAAGTATCTCTCGCTCATAGCGTTTTCGAGTTGTCATCCCAGCAATACAGGTACGTTTAAGTGATAGTTTTATCTCGAGGCTGTGCTTTGAATTTCCTTATTTATGCAACGGAGAGGGAAGTGCGCCCCCCTGGTCCACAAGTGTCCATTTCTGGGCTGTAGAAAAGGAAGCAATCCGACCTGGGAGGCGGGGATAACTTGCAAGGGGAATTTGTACCCGGATGACTGCGAGGTAGGCGGGGCCGGCAGGGTGCGCTGTGGCGGAGCGTCCCTCCGGCAGGGGCAGCGCGCGCTTCCTTGCACGCTTCCTTCCGCTGCTGGGGCGTCGCGTGTGTGGCGTTACTTCCGGTTGGTTTTGTGAGCCGGAGGCCGGGAGCGGAGTGCACGGTACGGGCTGTGAGTGACCGCGCTCCGGCGGGGGACCTGCGGCCGATTTTTGTTTTCCTCGTATCTTGCAGGAGGAGGGAGTTTCATCTGCTGAGGGCGCCGGGGCGGGGTTGAGGAAGAGCAGAGGGATTCTTGTACTAGGGAGGAGGGAGGGTAATATAGGGTGAGAGGGAAGAATGGAATGGGATCCCGTCTGGTGAGGCAGAAAGGATCCCATTCCATTAAGGTAGAAAAACGGAAATTCCTGAAAGGAGAGGTAAAGGAATCGGTGATGGGAGGTGGGGAGAGAAGGTGAGGGAATCCCATTCTGGAGGGGGGAAGGGAGAGAGGTGAGGAAAAACCATGGGGTGGAGAGAAAGGTGAGAGAATTCCATTTCAGGATTGGGCGAAGAAATAGAAAAAAGCGTGGAGAATCAAGTACTATTGGAGGTGGGTGCTTGGAGGGACTCCCATGGCTGGAGTGAAAGAGTTCAGGGAATTGCATGTGGGGTGGAAAAGAGGTAAGGAAACCCCATCCAGAGTGGGAGTATGGGTAAGGGGAGAGGGGTGAAGAAAATCCATCACATGAGGAACGAATGATACAAAATCCCATTTGGAAGTGAAGGGAAGACAAGGAAATACCATTGTGGGGAAGCTGAAAAGTGAAAACATCCCATCATTGGGGGGGGGGGGTGGTGTGTAGGAAGAGAGAATTGCATATTGTTGGGGGAGGGAAGAAGGACCAGGGAATTGTATATGGGGAGGGAAGAGATGAAATTCCTTCTTGAAGAAAAAAAGACAAATACATCATGGAGGGGGAATAGTAAAAAAACAAAAAATCAGTGAATCCCATACTGTTGTGGGAGGAGAGGGAATCCTATGGTGGTGGGAGGAGAAGAGAGGTATTCTCTTTCTGTGATAGGGGACAGAGAACGAAGAAGGAATCCCATCTTGTAGTGGGGGGGGGGGGGGGGGGGGGTGGGGGGGGGGGAGAGAAAGAAGAGAGAATCCTATCTTGTAGATGGGTGGAGGAGAAAGGAGGGAATTTCATCTTGTAGTTGGGGAGGGGGGGAGAGAAAGAAGAGAATTCCATTTTGTAGTTTGGGGTGGGGGAGGGCGAGAGACAGGGAATAGCCATTCTGTGGGAAGGGAGGGAGAAGGAAGAGTAGTGAAGAAAGAAGCCTAATGTAGAGGTGGCCAACTTTGGTCCTCGAGCCACCAGCAGGCCTGGTTTTCAAGATATCCACTGAGTATGCATGAAATAGATTTGCATGCACTGTCTCCATTGTATGCAGACCGATCTCATGCATATTCTTTGTGGATATCCTGAAGACCAGGCCTGTTTGTGGCTCTTGAGGACCAGAGTTGTCCACTCCTGACCTAGTACTGAGATCAGCAAGCTGTGAACCAAGGAAGCCAGGTTAAAATCCACTGACACTCCATGTGGATTTGGGCAAGTTACTTCACCCTCCATTGCCTTAGGTTCAAACCTATGGCCTTGTTTACTAAGCATTTTTCCCATAGCTAAACTGGGAGAAAACCTCTAGTAAATGACTCCCTTAGATTTTAAGCCAGAGGTTCCCATACCTGTCCTAGAGGACCCCCAACCAGTCAGGTTTTCAGGATATCCACAATGAATATGCATGAGAGAAAATGTGTGCTATAGAGGCAGTGCATGCAAATTCATCTCATGCATATTCATTGTGGATATCCTGAAAACCTGACTGGCTGGGGGGTCCCCCAGGACAGGTTTGGGAACCTCTTTTTTTAAGCCCTCTGGAGATAGGGAAATACCTACAACAGTGTTTGCCAGTTCTGTCATGGAGGCACACGTATCCAGTTGGGTTTTCAGGGTTGCCTCATTGAACGTTTATGAGAGAGTTGCATACCAGTGTAGGCAAATCTATCTCATGCATATTCATTGTGGCAATCCTGAAAACCTGACTGGATTAGGTATTCCTCCAGAATGTAGTTCACTTTGAAGTGTCACAAAAGGTGAAATATAAAAATAATAAAATAGAGTGGAAATCCCATCTTCGGGTGGGGGCAGGAGAAAGAGGGAATAACCATTTTGTGGGGAGGAGAGGGAATAATTATGGGGAGGAGGAGGAAAAAGAGAGAATCCCATCTCCTGGTGGAGGGAGAGAATCCCATCCCATGGCTAGGGGAGGGAGCGGACAAGAGAAAGGAGAGGGAATCCTATCCTGGGGGAGGGAGAAAGGGAATTACATCCTATGGGGGGGGGGGGATGTGAGAGGATGGAGAGCACATCCCATCTTTGGGACTGGGAGAGGGAATGATAGGAAATCCCAGCTTGTGAGTGGGATAAAGGAGAAGGAATCCCATCCTGTTGGGGGAGGGAGGGAAATTGAGGAGGGAATTCCATACTAGGGATAGGAAGGAGAAGAGGGAATCCCATTCCAGAGTGATGTGGTGGAGGGAGGGAGAGACAGGAGAGGGAATCCCATCTTGTGGTGGAGGGAGGGAGAGACAGGAGCGGGAATCCCCCTGGTGAAAAGAAGGGGGAAGGGAGATAAAGCAAGAGAAGTGAAAATGTTCTTGGATAAAGAAGAGAGAATTTCTGTTTCCTAGCGAGTAGCCAGATGGACTCAGGATCAATGGGTTATGTGCTCCCCTGCCAGCAGATGCAGCCGGAGTCAGGTTTCAAAGCTGGCAGTGACCTCAGCCCTTCAGTATCTCTCCGTCTCCTAGCACATGTGGACGCTATAGAGAAAATCTTATTTCTAGAAGACAGTATCCCATTCCTGGGGGAAGGGGTGATTGCATGGGATGGAGGGAAGAGAGAGTGAATACTGTCCCGGGGGAGAGAATTTTAATCGAGGAGAGAGTGAACCTGGTCAGGATGTGGGGTAAGGGAGGGAGGGGAGATCTGTCAGGCATGCTATGGATTGTATTTGGGGATGGATCTTTTTGAATGTAATAAGGGGGAGGATCTTAGTTTTTATGTAAAATTTCTATTTACATTCATTCAGATGTTTGTTTTTAGCTGCGTTGAGGTTTTTACAGAGAAAATCTGTAGTTTTGGGGGTTTTCCCACCCAGCTGTCTGACCTCACCACTATCTCAAGGGCCTCCCTCACCTTACTAATTTTGTCCCTTATTTACTGACATTTATTCATTTTTTTCCACTGGGAGAGGAGGATTGGGGGGAGGGTAGATTAAGTTTGACATGTGTAAGCAGTATTGGATAGCTCCCAAGCAGCAACAGGGACATTTCTCAAACTATTGCAGGCCGATTCAGTATGGTGCGCTCAGGCCAAGCGCACCGTTAGCCCCTGTTTGGACGCGTGTTTTTGACGTGCATCCAAAACCCCCCCCCCCCCCCCCCCCAAAACTAATAGCGTGCTCAACATGCAAATGCATGTTGATGAGCCTATTAGTTGTCCCTCTCGATATAGAAAGTAAAATGTGCAGCCAAGCCGCACATTTTACTCTCAGAAATTAACGCCTGCCTAAAAGCAGAAGTTAATTTCGGCCGGCACCTGGAAAGTGTCCAGAAAAGCAGAAAAAACTACTTTTCTGTATACCCTCTGACTTAATATCATAGCCCAAAAATAAAAAATCTTAAAAAAATAAATCTGCTCGCGGGTTGGAAGACGGACGCTCAATTTTGCCGGCGTCCATGTTCCGAACCTGTGGCTGTCAGCGGGTTCGACAACCGACGCCGGTAAAATTAAGTGTCGGCCGTGAAACCCGCTGACAGCCGCCGCTTCTGCCAATAAGGAGGCGCTAGGGACGCGCTAGTGTCCCTAGCGCCTCCTTTTTACCGCGGGTCCTCATTTGCATACTGAATCACGCGCGTTGGGGGAGTGGGCGCTCGGCTTGGAGCACCGGCTCTCCTGCGTGGTTTGTTAGTTTGCCTGTTTGTCTGTTCTGTTTCTTTCTAAATCTCTTGTCTGGGTTGTTGCTAGTTAACCTATTGATAAATTCTTACCTGTAACTTATTTCTGGTGTTTTGTGCACAGGTCTTGTGGAACAGTCTTTCCAGTGAGCACCTGATAGGCATGACCACATGGTAATGGATTAAAGTAGAGCCCAGAGGTCGTGAACAGAGCATCACAGCAAGAGACAGTAAGGGGCTGAGTAACGTTTAAGTGTTGACATGTCTTTAGCTATTTCAGAATCCAATCTCGCACACTCCCTGCATTCAGCATTCTTCTGTTGTGTATATTTATTTATTTAAGCATTTTATATACCATCATTCCTAATAAAGATCACAACGGTTCTCAAGAGCCATTCATAGATCATGGCTATTTGATAGTTTGAGACATTCATAATATGGGTCTGTACATTCATAGGAGTAGATCAGTATATTCATGACTCAGGGTCAATACTTGAAAGAGGAATAGTACATGACATGGGTCTATACATTCATACCTCAGTCAATACTTGAAAGGAATAGTAGATGACGTGAGTAAAAGGCATAGTTCATGACAGAGTATTCATAAATAATCGTTCTTCACTTTAGGTTGAGTGTATCTGAGTGGGAATTATTCGAGAATGTAATTATTTAGTTCATTAAGTGTCAAGTTAGAAACTCCTTTCTTCTAATTGAGTTAGGTTATACCATGAATGCTGCAAATGAAAATGCCTGAGATGAATCCGATATTTCGCTATAGGGAAAAGTAGCCTGATTATTAGGTATTCTTTTCTGAAAATAAAAAAAGAATGTCTTACATCTTGGTCCTTTTTGTATCTGTGTGAGGTCCGTGCAGTAAATGCAACACACATTCCATATGCTCAACAGGCCTAGTGACTGGCATGCAAGTAAAGGTCCAGGAGAGAGAAGTGGAAACCTGCTACTGCTTTCCTGGGGGGATTTGGGAAGTGATAAGGAGCTGACACAGGCACAAAGGGGGACAGGGAGAGGTGCACCTTCTAGGAAGAAAGGTCAGCACCTCTCCATTCTCCATTTGTACTGGTCCTTTCTCCAAATGGTGGAAGGTGGTGCAGAAGTTATCCATAAAACGGAGCTGTCTTCACATAGCATCAAAAAATTGTAAATTCATGTTATTGACTTCCTTTGTGCACTGAGTGTCATCTTGTTTCTCAGATTAACAGTTGGGGAACTATGAGGTTGACATTTAAGAGGGTTTGCCGAGCATACAGGCCGATACAGTACAGTGTGCTCCGTAAGGGGTAATAGTGCGTCGAAAACGCTACCACGCTTCAGAAAATCCAATTATTTTCATGGCGCTGCCATGCTTCAGAGAATTCACTCAGGGGACAGTTGTTCAACGAGTCCAGTCCGATGTACGTTTCGCAAAGCTGCTTCAGGGACTGCAACCAACATGGATTCTCCTATGCAAGTCACTAAGACGTGAAATTCATCATGTCCACATGGCTATTTCTATTCTATGAAGGACAAATACCAACATGTCATGAACTTTAGGCATATTCATTGCACATAAATTCAAATGCAAAAAGCACATCCTTGGGTTATAGAAGAGAACACAGACTCACTACTAAGGGAAGTACCTGTTCCACATTTAATTTTAAGAAAAATTGAAAATGAAAAAAGTAATAAATGAGAAAATGAAAAAGTATAATTATCAATAAAAGGACTTGGACCGATGATTAAACATGACCCGTAGCGGTTAATACATAAAGCTAAACAGCTAGTATACCGTGGGTGTTACGAGGGTCCTTCACACACATTAATTCATATTAATAACAATATACAGCACATTGAAGGAGAAATTGTAGTTTCACAACGTATTTATGTGAGACTTCAATTACCCCAATATTGACTGGGTAAATATATCCTCGGGACACACTAGAGAGATAACGTTCCTGGATGGAATAAATGATAGCTTTATGGAGCAATTGGTTCAGGAACAGACGAGAGAGGGAGCAATTTTAGATCTAATTCTCAGTGGAGCACAGGACTTGGTGAGAGAGGTAACGGTGGTGGGGCCGCTTGGCAATAGTGATCATAATATGATCAAATTTGAATTAATGACAGGAAGGGGGACAATAGGTAAATCCATGGCTGTAGCGCTAAACTTTGAAAAGAGAAACTTTGATAAAATGAGAAAAATAGTTAGAAAAATCTCAAAGGAGCAGCTGCAAAGGTAAAAAGTGTGCAAGAGGCGTGGACATTATTAAAATATACAAACCTAGAAGCACAGCTTACAAAAATAATCAAGAGAATCTTGAGAAAGTAATTCAAGTAGGTAGAATAGTATTATCTGAAAATAGTCTAATAAAAGAAATATTCCTATTCGGAAGATAAAGAGAGCAAGCCGCAGTATAGCCCTCCATTGAAGAAGCGTGCCCTTGATGTTTCTCATGAAAATTATAGTAACATAACATAGGAATGACCAAATGGTCCAGCCAGTCTGCCCAGCAATTTGATTATGATAGCAACTGCCACTCCTTCCAAATTACCCCCATTATTGAATCTGATTTTGTTCAAAAGCAAGGCATTTTAGATCAGTTTCGATTTGGATTTCAGAAATCACTAAATACTGAGAAGTTGTTACTGTCAAGCATTGATACATTTAGAAGAGGCTTTGACAATGGCCAGAGTTATTTGCTTGTTGTGTTGTATATCTTGGCCGCTCTTGACACTTTCAGTCATCAGATTCTTTTATATAGCTTCATAGTGTGTGGAATACCGGGTGTGATGTTTGGTACATCGGGCTCGACTTTAAAACCTATTACAATAGAAGTGCCTAAAGGCTGTCCAGTTGCCCTCACTGAACATCTGTGTGGCTCTAGTTTGTAAGCTGCTGTCAGGACTGTCTTCGGGTTGCAGGCTGTATGCTGATTACATTCTGTTTTTTATACTGGTGGTGTCAACATGGTCTGATTCATTGTCACAAATTTGGTTGCAAGCAACCTTCACCAGCAGGAGCCCTCACTGAGTCACGATCTGATGGGCTCTAGCCTTTTAAGACCCTCCCTCACAGATTCCTCAGTGCCTCATCATGGACTCACCTCTGCTTCTTTCTGGCCAGCCTTGCGCTTGTCGTCTTTCTGTGTGGCCTTAGTGGCCTTCTTGCCGTATCTTGTTCCCAGTGTGGCCTGTTTAGGCCGCTTTGTCGGGACCATTCTAGAAGGATTCCAAAAATACATCTACAATTACATTAAAAGTAATTTAAAACTCCAAATACATAGTCGTATACATAAACATAAAACAGTCCTGAACCCCTATCAACCAATGCTAGATGAAATAAATGGGCCTTCAGTTTCTTTTGGAATATTTTATAATCCTTTAATCTGAAGATCCACCAGTAATATGTTCCAGAGAATGGACTTCCTTCTCCTCCATCCTGTTTTTTCCTGGGCAAAAAGTAAACATTAGCTTTAGGTGGTTGATTCAGCAGGAATCTCCAGAATGTCAAAATATTTTTTGGTATGTCAACAGGAGTTCCCTGTACGTACCAGGATCAGTCCAGACACCTGGGTTGTGACTCCGCACCAGCAGATGGAGACAGAGGAAGACTTGTCGGGCACCCTCACATATAGTAAGGCGCCACCCACAGCTCGCCAGTCTTTCTCTGTCTCCTGCAGATGGGGCAGGTTCACCCACAGGCTCTGATGATCCCTGGGTAGTGGATTAGCTAGTCAGGGTTGTTGGATTTGGTTTGTTTTGGTTTGATTTGTTTGGATTGATAAAAAAAAAAAAAAAAGAGGAAAATTCCAAAGAAAAGTGGGAAAGCTTCGCTCGTCCTGAGAGCCTCCCAGGGGGGTTGTAAGGTCCTGAGGGGACCATCCCCCCCTGGTCGAGGCCGCTGCTGAGGGTTGAGGACCCGGCCTGTCTCTGGCAGCAGTGTCGGGGGTGACACCGGGGAGCCCGGTTCACTCACCCCCGCTGGACCGGACAGTTCAGGACCAAGATCGGCGACAGGTAGAAAGAAGAAAGAAAAAAAAAAAAAGACTTTGTTTTATTTAAGGAGATATGGTTGGTGATTTAAGAAAAGTGAATTTGAGGGTTTTTTTTGTTTTAATTTCCTTGACTAATTTTCCAACATTTCCAATTTAATCTCAGCAGCTCCTGAACGTATTAACAGATTCTATATGCTGTAATAACTTATGTGAGTATGTGTGCAGAGTCACCCACTAGTCACACACCTCATACTGCAAGTTTAGGGTAAAGTTTGCTGGGTCCTTGGAAATATTAACAGATTTCTCCAGTAAGGCAATAGCCGTCTAGATTACCTCCAAGGATTATTTTTTTGAACTCGCCAAAGGAGTCTTGTTTTGCAGTGAAACTGTAGGTTCCTCAAGGCATCTGAATCGATATTCCAGCACAATATCCCTGCTGCCATGATCACCTCTCTTGGGCATCTCCACTGAACTCGCAGGTCCCTGTGGGTCTCCCACCAGCTCTCCTCCTGCAGGAACCTCCATGGTGGCGGCAGCAGTCAAAGATTTAAATATAATGTTAGGACTTCTTTGGAAAGGAATAGAGAACAAAATTGAGAATATCATAATGCCTTTGTATACACCTTTGAGTATTGTGCAGTTCTGATGACCCCATCTCAAAAAGTACATAGTGGACATAGAAAAGATATAGAGAAGGGGATGGAAAACCTTCCTCATGGAGAGAGGCTAAACAGATTATTTATTTATTTATTTATTGGTTTTTATATTCCGCCGCTCATCAGAGATATCACGTCGGTGTACATAGAACAAAATCCGCAATTGCGTTTTACATAAAACAGTAAGAAAACAACTGAGAAACAACTTTACATTATAAAATTATAATGTATTATAAGAGATTAGGGCTCTTTAGCTTGGAAAAAAATGACTGAGAAGAAATATGATTGAGTGGAATGAGTAAATAGAAAACGATTATGTACACTAGGACTAGGGGGCACTAAATTTGCTGCTAGTAACCAGGAAGTATTTTTTCACTCAGCACATAAGCTATGGAATCTGTTGAAAGAGGGCAAGGTCCAGGCAACTAACATAGTGAGGTTCAAAAGAGGACTGGATGAGCTCCTGGGGGAAAAGTCCATGAGCAGTTATTAGCCAGGCAGACTTGGGAAAGCCGGCGCTTATCCCTGGGAGTGAGATACAAGAAATGCATCAACTATTGGGGATCTGCCGGGTGCTTTTGATCCACTCTCGGAGACAGGACCCTGGTCTGACCCAGCATTGCACTTCTTTTGTTCTGCAGCAGGTCCTCAGATACCCATGAGACCAGACTGGTACTGTTAGGGGGATTTGAGGACCAGGTTGAGAACTGTTGATGTAGAACCCTAGCTATGCTAAATGCTTTCCAGAAAAGGGGAAAAAATGGTGTAAGGAAAGACCCAATGAGAAAAGATGAAATGTAATGTATCCAGGCAGAGAAGAAAAGAGTTGAAAGATGGGTGAAGATTAAGTAATATAAAATGTTCATTCTTGCAAATGTGATGCAGAATTTTCTCCCCTTGTTAGAGAATCTAATCCTGAGTTGTAAATAACCAGGTGCATTGGTTGTTAGGATTCATTTACCCCTCATGCTTGGTTTTGCTGTACAGATGTATGGGCCTGCAGCATATTCTGCGTGATTTCCCTTCCTATGCCTGGTACTTTGGAGGAGCAGCAGAGTTTGTGTTGGTTCTTGTTCCTTCTGTAAAATGTGTAAACTATTCTAGAATTAAACATTGTTATACCCAAAAACCCCACCCTCTGATTCCCTTCTCGTGTTCACCTCTGCTAAACTGTACAACCTGCCAACATCACCTTTTTCCATTTTTAAGAAAAATATATTTTAGTACCATAAGTGGGGAAAGCAATTCTCCATGGGTGCATTGGTATCATTAGTGCAGATTTATGTGCGAAGTAGAAGGAGGTGGAGAGTCGCACCTTCCCCTTGCTTTGTATTTGATCTGTCCAACATGGTGTTCTTCTAGAGACCTCCACAAAGGATTCTGGGAAAGAGCCTCACACTTTCAACCTCACCCTTTCCTCTGGTTCTTCCATGGATAAACACAAAGTGAAACGACAGCGAATAGATCGAATCTGTGAAGGTATGAACATTTAACTTGTTTTCTACTTGTCTCCAGTCCTTTGTACCAGGGCCATTCTATGCACCAATCAAATTTCAGTACCCACCCTCCAAATTAAATTCGTACTAGGGTCTTCATGTGAGTCTGCCCCCCAAGATCCTCAAAATCAAGGCACCACCAGTACATTGGTACAAGAAAGCTGGTCTACAAATGTAAATAAATATAATAGGGTAATATTTATGTATGACATGCTTTACTAGTGGCAGTATTCATAGTTTGCTTCAACAGTTAACAATACAATATCCATTGTTCTCAGCCAAAAGTACGAGTTGTTATATTCAATATCCTAAAATGAGCAATGTCGCTAAACTAGCTTTAATAAAAATACCAAGAATATGTACCTCAGTACTAACAAGTTGCCTTCCTCTGGAATTTTTCCATATGAGAATCTGCCTCCTCCTCCTCCTCCTCTCGCAATTCCTCGATTTTAAACATTTTCTTCACAGTCTTTATGCCATGGAAAGCTACTGCACTGTAAAAATGAAGGGTCATGGCCTGTCTTTACCATGGATGCCTCTACATTGCCTGAACTTGCCATCTGTGTCTGTATTTTTCTTCAGGGATCCGATCCCCCATTCTGAATGGTCCGATGCCGACTCGCCCGCTGGTTGCTCTTTTGGATGGTAGAGACTGCACGGTGGAGATGCCTATCTTGAAGGATGTGGCAACAGTGGCATTCTGTGATGCTCAGTCCACACAAGAAATTCATGAAAAAGTATTAATCTACTCGTCTTTGTCCTGCTTCCTGTTGCATGATTTTAAAATGAAACGTGTTCAGGGACCTTGCTTCCTGATTCATACTTGGCTTCACTAGGCATTCCCATGTTTTGTTTTCTTTCGATGTAGTCTCTCCATCTCTACCTGCTCTTGCAGCATAGGAACTCAGATACTTGATGCCAATCTCTCTCTGTCTCCTCTAGGTATTAAATGAAGCAGTAGGTGCTCTGATGTATCACACCATCTCCTTGTCCCGGGAAGACCTGGAGAAATTTAAGGCACTCCGTATCATTATCCGGATTGGCAGCGGCTATGATAACATTGACATCAAATCAGCTGCAGAATTAGGTAAGGTGATTCTTATGCATCTCCTTCGGAGAGACAACCAAATGGGTGATATGGAATAGAAATCTTTAAATCTCTTAGGAATCCCATAGTCCAAAGCTAGTGCACAAAAAATGTAGACACCAGCTCAGGATAATTAGTGAGCCAAGCTATGAACGAAAGCACATCATGTCCATGCCAATTGCATAGATATGGTGCATAACTTTATGGGGTTGCCTGCCCTTGACAAACACCAAGATTGCTTGCACTGAGCAAGCTGTACTAAAGCTGTGGAAGTCTGATAATATGCCAGACCTAAGACATAGCTGATAAAACATTCTGCGTAAAGCTAATTTATGAGTCGCATGCTATATTGAGCTTCCTTTCTAAATTTAGAGTAATCAGTCTGCACATTACCTAGGAGCTCTGCCTTGCCCCTCTTTTTTTTGGTCTCATTTGTGAAGGTTATAGCACTATTTATTTATTTATTTATTTAACGTCTCTTATATACCGATAGCCGTTCGCACATCGTATCTGTTCACTAGATTCCTTTTTTTTAATATTGAAGTGCTCTCTATCTTGTGAAATTTCCTTTTCCCTGTACGTACCAGGATCAGTCCAGGACACCTGGGTTGTGACTCCGCACCAGTAGATGGAGACAGACTAAAACTTGTGGGCGGAGCCATATATATGCCCCTGTGCCAGTCACAGCCCCTCAGTCTTACTCTGTCTCCAGTAGGTCGGGCCTGATTCTGGTTTTGTTGTCAGGTTCGCTTTTGGCTTTTATTTTCTATTAGGCCTATTTGGGTTTTTTTCTGCAAATTGAGGTTTGTTTAATTGTTTAGTTTAGTCCCGGTTGCCCTGCCTCCCTGGGGAGTTGAGAGGTCCTGAGGGGACTACCCTCCCCAGGTTGAGGCCGCTGCTAGGGTCGAGGACCCGGCTGGTCTAGTAGCAGCGTCAGGGGTGACACCGGGGAGCCCGGTTCACTCACCCCTGCAGGACATAGGGCTTTTCAGTACCAGGGACAGCGTTTTTTTCTGTAAAAAAAAAAAAAAAAAAAGTGTTTTATTTTTATTTTCTGTCGGCTCTCCGTTTCCTGGCGTTGCGCTCCGTTCCACTCAAGGGGGGGGCATCGTCGGCAGGGGGGAGGTTGCCGTTTTCTGCCGCGGTGATTTTCTAATTTTTTTTCAGCGTCCCTCATTGTTTTTCGGCGCGTACTTTTCTTTCCCGCGGTTTCAGCCATGCCGCGCGGCTCGCAGTGCAGGGCCTGCGGCTCGGCGCGCGCGCGTCTCTCCCGGGACGGCCTTTACTCGGACTGCGTCCCGGGAGACGAGGGATCATCGGGGGCACCTCGGGGGGCCCGTTCCCGGGTGGCACGATCACCGTCGCAGGTGGGGGGAGCCCCTGACAGGCCTTCTGATCCTTTCCCGATTTCTGCGGGAGTGGCGGCCATCTTGTCCACCGGCCGGGTAGTCTCGCGCGAGACGGTGGGGGGGCCTCGGTCTTGCCCCCTGAGCTATCCCCGCAGCGGGGTGCGGCGGGGAAGGGCCCCTCGGAGGGGCCCCGGTCCCGGGGGACTTCGGAAAACGATTCCTCGGATTCAGGTGAGTTCTCAGAGGTTTTGGTGCTTTTGCTGCGCAAGGTGCTCCGATATAGGCGAAGTAAGCACAGCCGGGGGGACGCCTCGCGCGCGCGGGTCCACCGGTCCCCGCCGAAGAAGAAGCCGGCCAGGAGGGCGGCGAAGGTCGCCCAGGGCGCGGACCGGAGCAAGCGGCTTCCGCGAGGGGTGCCGCAGGACTCGGAGTCCGAAGAATCCGCCGGGGCGGACACGGAGGCCTCTGAGGAGCCCGGGCCGGGACGGCAGCGTCAGATGGCTCCGCGCAGCCCAGTACAGGGAAAGGAGCACAGGCCGTCGACGGGGATGACCCCAAGGTGGTGCGTTTGTTCCGTAGGGAGGAACTGTCGCCGCTTATCCCGGCCATTCTCCAGGAGTTGGGGATTGAAGCCCCTCCGGTGGTGGTCCGCCAGGAGGCAAATATGGATCCCGTTCTGCTCGGGCTCACAGGGCCGGCGGTCGCTTTTCCTTTTCATTTTTCGGCCACGGATATCCTCTTCAAGGAATGGGATACTCAGGAGTTGGGTCTGAAGGTCAGCAAAGCCATGGACAAGCTTTACCCTTTGCCGGAGGACGCGCTGGAGCTCCTCCGGCTTCCAAAGGTGGATTCGGCGGTGTCCGCTGTCACGAAGAGGTCTACCATCCCGGTCACGGGAGCAACAGCCCTCCGGGATATTCAAGACCGGAAGTTGGAGGTTCAACTCAAAAAGATTTTCGAGGTTTCTGCCCTAGGAGTGCGGGCCGCCATTTGCATGAATTTTGCTATGCGGGCTAGTCTGCGCTGGGCTCAAGTCCTTCAGGCGAATGCGGATCTCTCTGCAGAGGAGGCTTCTCAAGCAGACAGGTTGGAGGCGGCCATTGCCTATGGGGCTGATGCTCTCCATGATCTTTTGCGCACCTCAGCTCGCTCCATGGTGGCAGCGGTGTCGGCGCGGCGTCTTCTTTGGCTGCGCAACTGGGCAGCGGATGGCTCTTCCAAGGCTCACCTCGGGGCATTGCCATTTAAGGGGAAATTGCTATTCGGCAAGGAGTTAGACGATTTGATGGTTTCCCTGGGTGAGAATCGAGCGTTTAAGCTGCCGGAGGTTAGGGCCCGGCCGCGATCTTCCTTCTCAGGAAGAGCCCGGTTCCGGGGGCCCAGGAAGTCCAGACCGCAAAGATCCTCTGGACCCACGTATAGACCGTCCTCCTCGCGGAACGTTCAGTGGCAGCAGTCCTTTCGGGGCAAACGTTTTGGCCGGCAAGGAGGGGCTCCGTCTGGTGCGGGGTCCAAGCCTTCACAATGAAGTTCGGCCGGCCCATCCCTCCTCGCGTCCTCGGCACGTTGTTCCAAACGTGGGGGCGCGTCTCTCCTTCTTCCTCGAGGAATGGGCCAGCATGACGTCGGATCAGTGGGTCCTCGACGTGATAAGACACGGCTACGAGTTAGATTTTGCTCGCATCCCAGCGGACAAATTTCTGGTCTCACCCTGCAAGGATCCCAAGAAGAAGGCGGCGGTGCTAGACACCATCCAAAGACTAGAAAGCTTGGGAGCCATCTCTCCGGTTCTGGCCGATCAGTACGGCAAGGGCCGTTACTCCATTTACTTCATAGTCCCCAAGAAAGACGGCTCTTTCCGCCCCATTCTGGATCTGAAGGGAGTCAACAGATGCCTTCGGGTCCCTCATTTCAAGATGGAAACCATTCGTTCCGTGATCGCGTCAGTGCGCCCCGGCGAATTCCTGGCGTCCCTAGATCTCACAGAAGCAAACCTTCATGTGGGCATCCATCCAGCGTATCAGCAGTTCCTGCGGTTTTGCATTCTGGGCAGGCACTTCCAGTTCCGGGCGCTCCCGTTCGGCCTGGCGACAGCGCCTCGGACATTCACGAAAGTGATGGTGGTCGTAGCGGCGCAGTTGCGACGGGAAGGCCTGCTGGTTCACCCTTACCTCGACGATTGGCTGATCCGGGCGAAGTCTCAGAGTCTGTGTCGGCAGGCGGTGGCCAGGGTGTTACAGCTCTTGCAGTCCCTGGGCTGGGTGGTCAACTACAACAAGAGTCATCTCGAACCTTCTCAGTCCTTGGAGTATCTTGGAGCCCTTTTCGACACGAAACGAGGCAAGGTGATTCTCTCTCAGGAACGAATATGCAAACTGCAGTCTCAGGTACTACGTCTTCTGTCGCTACACCGGCCACGAGTCTGCGATTACCTGACGGTTCTGGGATCTATGGCATCCACGCTGGCGTTAGTCCCTTGGGCGTTCGCTCATCTACGGCCGCTGCAGTCCTCATTGCTTTCCTGCTGGAAACCAGTTTCAGAGGAGTTCTATCTACCTCTACCTCTCGAGGGGAAGGCGCGATCCAGCCTGAGCTGGTGGCTGGATTCCACACATCTCTCCTGTGGCGTGTCCCTTATGGTGCCCGACTGGACGGTGGTGTCCACGGATGCCAGTCTTTCCGGCTGGGGGGCAGTGGGCCAAGGGAAGTCGGTTCAGGGTCTGTGGTCAGAGTCGCAGACCCGGTGGTCTATCAACCGGCTGGAGACCAGAGCGGTCCTTCTGGCGCTGCATGCCTTTCTACCCCTAGTACGCGGACGGGCGGTCCGGGTATTGTCTGACAACGCTACCACCGTGGCTTACATCAATCGCCAGGGCGGGACAAGAAGTCCTCTAGTGGCGGAGGAGGCGCGGCTCTTGATGCTCTGGGCAGAGCGGCATCTCAGCCATCTCGCTGTGTCCCACATCGCAGGAGTCGACAACGTACAGGCGGATTTTCTCAGCCGTCACCGCCTGGATCCTGGAGAGTGGGAGCTGGCGGACGAGGCGTTTCTCTTCATCTGCAAGACTTGGGGAACGCCCCACATGGATCTGATGGCCACGTGGCACAACGCAAAGGCTCCGAGATTTTACAGTTGACGTCGCGAAAGGGGCGCAGAGGGAGTCGATGCGTTGGTGCTTCCCTGGCCGGCGGGAGTGCTTCTGTATGTGTTCCCACCGTGGCCCATGATCGGCAAGATTCTGCGGCGCATAGAATTGTACCCGTCCAACGTGATCATGGTGGCGCCGGAGTGGCCGCGCCGTCCCTGGTTTGCGGACTTAGTCCAGTTGTCGGTGGCTGCACCCCTTCGACTTCAGGGGTTCGCGGGGCTTCTTCGGCAGGGCCCCATCTGTTTGGAGGATGCGGATCACTTCTGTCTCGCGGCATGGCTTTTGAGAGGTATCGCTTGAAAAGAAAAGGCTACTCTGATGCGGTCGTTGCTACGTTGCTGAGATCCAGAAAGCAGTCTACATCCCTAGCTTATGTTCGGGTCTGGGTCGTCTTTGAGGAATGGTGCGTGGAGCGGGGTCTGGATCCCACTTCCGCTTCTATTTCCGATATTTTGGCGTTTCTCCAGGCGGGGCTCGCCAAAGGCTTAGTGTGCAATTCCCTTCGGGTTCAAGTGGCGGCGCTTGGGTGTTTGCGAGGTAAGGTCCGGGGAGTCTCTCTGGCTCTTCACCCGGATATCTCCCGTTTTCTTCGGGGGGCTAAACACCTCCGTCCTCCTTTGCGCCTCCCTTGCCCGTCTTGGAACCTCAACTGGGTGCTCTCTGCCTTATGTTCCGCGCCGTTTGAGCCCCTGAAACGTTCTACGCTCAAGGATCTCACGTTAAAAACTGTATTCCTGGTGGCGATTGCGTCGGCCCGTCGTGTTTCGGAATTACAGGCATTGTCCTGTAGGGAGCCCTTCTTGCGCATCTCCGATTCCGGGGTTTCCTTGCGGACGGTTCCTTCCTTTCTTCCTAAGGTCGTGTCGGCTTTCCATTTGAATCAATCGATTGAACTCCCCGCTTTCGCGGTTGGGGAGTCTTCGGACCCGAAAACGAGAGACTTTAGAAAGCTAGATGTGCGGAGGTCCCTTCTTCGCTATCTTGAGGTTACCAACCCGTTTCGGGTGACGGATCATCTGTTTGTGTTGACTTCGGGCCCAAAGAAAGGTTCTGCGGCGTCCCGCACAACCATTGCCCGTTGGCTCAAGGAAGCCATTGGTTCCGCGTACATTCTGTGCGGAAAATCGCCGCCGGTGGGTCTTCGGGCTCATTCGATGCGGTCTCACGCTGCGTCTTGGGCGGAATCTACTCAGGTGTCGCCTTGAGATTTGCAGGGCGGCTACCTGGAAGTCGTTGCATACCTTCATTAAACATTACCGGTTGGATGTTCAAGCTCCTGAAGCTGGGGGTTTTGGAGAGAGGGTACTCCGAGCGGGACTCTCTGCTTCCCACCCTTGGTAAGTTAGCTCTGGTACATCCCAGGTGTCCTGGACTGATCCTGGTACGTACAGGGAAAGGAAAATTAGTTTCTTACCTGATAATTTTCGTTCCTGTAGTACCAAGGATCAGTCCAGGATCCCGCCCACAGTGCTGCGCTATAGTAACGGAGAGTCCGCTCATTATTGTTTTCAGTGCGCTGACCCCTTGTTTATTCGTTCTCCCGGTTGGAGAGTCTGGTTCCTGTAGGGGTGTTGGAATTTTTTTCCGTTTAAATAGCAAGTTTGTATGGTTAGCTATGGTTGCCTTATGGCTTTTCTACTTTGACATTACGTATGACTGAGGGGCTGTGACTGGCACAGGGGCATATATGCTCCGCCCACAAGTTTTAGTCTGTCTCCATCTACTGGTGCGGAGTCACAACCCAGGTGTCCTGGACTGATCCTTGGTACTACAGGAACGAAAATTATCAGGTAAGAAACTAATTTTCCTTTATTTATTTAAAATATCCCATCTATCTGCCACATTTTTGTATTCTGTATTTCACTGTACATACCCAAATCAGTCCAGACTCCTGGGTTTTGCCTCCCTTCCAGCAGATGGAAACAGAAAGTTTTGCAGACACTGCCTCTTTAACCCAATGTGCCACCTGCAGCTCCTCAGTATTTCTCTCTCCAGCATATGGAGGAGGTGCAAAACTTGCAGTTCTGTACCTAGTTTAGAATAAAAATAAAAATAGCCTTTGGAAAGATTCCCTCCCAGGAGGTTGTCAGGTCCTGGTGGGACCATCCCTCCTGGTTTTAGAGGAGGACGAGCAGGGGTTGGGGACTCTTTAATGCTCATAGGTAACACCGGGGGTAACAACTGGTGGTCCAGTTCCTCACCCTTAGGAGCCTGGAGAGATAACCTCTGCCACCCTTCAGATAAGCCTTTAGATGCCTTTCTGTCTTTTTGTTTCTGTTGCTAAAGTTGTTTGTTTTTTTTTTTCTCTTGCTCGCTTATTGTAGCTGTTCCTCTTCATGGCAGGCAGTTTGCGGTGGTAGGCTTTTGGTGCACGGACCTTTCTTTCAGGGCATTCTCCCAGGTGCGAGCCGGCTCTGCAGGGTGCCACGTGGTTTAACTGTCTGTAGCCATGCCAGGGGCTGGCAGATGTGCTGCTTGTGGAGAGAGTGTCACATGCCTCTCTGGGGGGGGGGGGGGGGAGGGTAATTCGGCAGGTATTGTGGTGGCTTCATTGCAGCGGGGGTCCGAGGCTTCGTTCCTGCTGAGCACGGGAATGGCAGCCATCTTGGATTCTTTCTCAGCAAAAGCATAGTGTACAGCAGGAGCAGGGGATTTCCCTCTTGTTTCTCTCTTGCTGATTTTTCCGCGGCAGAGGCCAGGGTGGGCCTCTGGGAACCTATCAGGGAATGATCAGGATTCCCTGGGGGGAGAATTTACAAGATTTCCCACCCTTTTCGCCAAAGTTTGTGCTTCTTATACACAAAGCCTTTTTAGCCCATCAGGCTGCAGAGCGGTCTGGCGCTAAGTGGAGGATGTCGGACACCCCCCTTAAGAAAGAGACCCAAGTTGTGGGTGTGCTGCAGGGGCCACTAGGGTCCAGAGGGCCCTTGGCACTTCTGAATCTGGGACCGCTGAGGAAGGTTCCTCGGAGGATTCTGATTGGGACCTGCCATCTGGGGGTTGTTCTCCCGATGTGGACCACCCTCTTTTTTTCTGTAGGATCCAAAGGAGAAAGTACGAAAGATTCAGGTGGTGGAAGGTGATGATCCCAAGCTTGTCCACCTTTTTCAGAGAGAAGAACTGGGACCCCTAATTCTGCCGCTTCTGCCTGAATTGGGCATTTCTGTTCCACAAGCCCAGCCTGACCAGGAAGATGTAGATCTGGTCATGACCGGCTTGAGGGGTCCAACCAAGACTTTCCCTTTTCACAAGTCCGTTAAGGAGCTGGTGGTCAGGGAGTGGAATATTCCAGAAACTGGCCTTAAGGTTGGCAGAGCCACGGACAAGCTCTATCCTCTGCCTGAAGATTCCCTGGAGCTCTTGTGAGTGCTGAAGATGGATGCTTCAGTTTCGGCGGTCACGAAGAGCACCACCATTCTGGTGACAGGTGCAGTGGCCCTAAAGGATTTGCAGGACAGGCAGCTAGAGGTGCATCTTAAAAAGATCTTCAAGGTGTCTGCTCTTGGCATCCACGTGGCTGTCTGCAGCAGCTTTGTGCTCTGAGCCAGTTTAAGATGGGTACAACAGTTGCAAAGTAACAAGGATTTGTTGCCCCAGGAGTCTACTAAACAGGCGGAATGGCTGGAGGCCGCGGTCGCTTATGGGGCTGATGTATTGTACGACCTCATTCACACCTCTTCTAGAACTATGATATCTTCGGTCTCGGCTAGGAGGTTTCTGTGCTTGCAAAACTGGTCAGCGGTCGACTCGTCGAAGGCTCAACTAGGGGCATTGCCTTTTAAGGGCAAACTTTTGTTTGGAGAGGACTTTGTGCAGTTGATAAAACATTTGGGCGATAACAAGGTGCACAAACTTTCAGAAGACAAGCCTAAAGGATGCAAAGGATCCCTTGTCCGCTCTTGTTTTCGGGGGCAAAGGTGTTTCCGCCAGAGCAGAGCTCCGAGTGGTGTCCAAAGGCAGGCCTTGGGGAGGTCGCAGTCTTGGAACTAGCCATTTTGTGGCCACAGAGCGAGCCATGACGGCACTAGCCAGGGTAGTGGCAGGCTCAAACCAGTGCAATGAGGCGAGGCTGGTCCACCCCTCAGTCCCAGTCATCAGGGGCCGTTTGACTCCATTTTATGAGTGGGTCAAAATCATGATGGACCAGTGAGTTCTAAACGTGATAAGACAAAGCTACGCTTTAAAATTTGCTCGGCTGCTCAGAAATCTGTTCATGAGATCTCCTTGCACTATAAGGGAAAAAAGAGTAATTGTGCAGCAGACCATACGTCGACTGCAAATGCTGGGAGCTATTGTTCCCAACCCTCTGGACAAGAAGGGAACGGGGCGTTATTCCATTTATTTTGTGGTACCAAAGAAGGAAGGGACTTTTCGTCCGATTCTGGATTTAAAGAAGGTAAACACGGCTCTCAGGGTTCCCATTTCAGGATGGAGACTTTGCGGTCCGTCATAGCAGCAGTACGCAGCAGGGAATTCCTGGCTTCCTTGGATCTGATGGAGGCGATCTGCACATTGGAATTCATCCAGATCATCAGAAGTACTTCTGGTTTATGATCTTGGGGAAGCCTTTTCAATTTTGCACCCTCCCATTCGGTCTGGCGACAGCCCTGAGGACCTTTACCAAGGTAATGATGGTTGTATTGGCAGCTCTCTGAAAGGAGGGCATGCTGGTCCATCCGTATTTGGAAGACTGGCTCATCCGAGCGGAAGTGCTTTGCAGGCAGGCAGTGGACGTAGTGTTGTTGTCTGAGAGCATTAGTTTGGATAGTGAACTTCTCCAAGAGCCAGCTTTCTCCTTCTGGGCACACGTTTCAATACCTGTCTGAGAGAGGTATTTCTCACGGAGGAGCAAATTGCCACGCTACAGGCTCGTTTGGAATCTGTTAGAGGCCCGAATGCCCCGGGTCTGGGATTACTTGCAGATCCTCAGTTCCATGGCCTCGACCTTGGAGCTGGTTCTGTTGGTGTTTGCTCATATGTGACCTCTTCAGAAGGCAATGCTATCCCGGTGGGATACGATGTCAGAGCAGTTCCATCTTCCACTGCCACTTACCGAATCTGCCAGGTCCAGTTTGTCGTGGTTGCTTGATCTGGACCATTTGTCAGTGTGCAAGCAGATTTTCTCAGTCAGCAGCAGTTAGATCCTGGAGAAATGGGAGCTTTGAGATGAAGTGATGTCCCTCATTTCTCACAGGTGGGGAATGCCTCATATGGATATGATAGCAATCCAGAGGAATGCCAAGGCATTGCATTTCTTCAGTCGCAGAAGAGAGCATGGAGCGGAAGGGTTCGATGCCCTAGTTCTTCCCTGGCCTCATGATGTCCTGATCTACGTGTTTTCTCCATGGCCTCTGGTGGGCAAGGTTGTAAAAATAGCCGTCCACCCAGGAAGGGTGATTCTCGTAGCTCCAGATTGGCTGTGAAGGCCTTGGTTTGCAGATCTGGTCAATCTGGCCCCCCAAGGCTGGGCCACCTACAGAATCTTCTGCGGCAGAGGCCTATATTTTCGGATCAGGCAGATCACTTTTGTCACCCGGAGGGTGTTATTTCTACTCTGTTGCATGCTCATAAGACTTTTGCTTCTCTTGCATATGTGTGGGTTTGGAGAGTTCGAATCCTGATGCATAGAGCAGGAGGTGGTCCCCTGTTGAGTTTTGGTGCCGCAGATTCTGGCTTTCTTGCAAAGAGGCCTAGCGAAGGGTTTATCCTTTAGTTCCCTTAGGGTGCAGGTCTTGGTCTTGGCTTGCTTGCTGGGCAAGGTTCGGGGACTCCCTCTAGCTGCACATCTGGATGTGGTACGTTTTCTCCAGGGATGAAGCATTTGTGCCCCCCTGTTCATAAGGTGTGTCGTCCTTGGTCCTTAAAGTGTTGTGATAAGTGCCGTTTGAGCCTCTTAAGAGGGCCACCATAAAGGATCTCACTTTGAAAGTGGTGTTTTTGGTGGCGATTTGTTTGGCCAGGAGGATATTTGAGCTTTAAGCTCTGTCATGCAAAGATCTGTCTTTGCGGATTTCGGATTCTCTTTGCGTATGGTCCTGGCTTTTTTGCCAAAGGTGGTGTTGACGTTCCACTTAAATCAGTCAGTGGAACTTCCAGCCTTTCCTGATCTGGAGGTGGGGTCTCCTTATGCGAAAGAGTGAAGACATCTGAATGTCAAAAGGGCTTTGTTGTGCTATCTAGAGGTTGCGAACAGTTTCAGATTGTCTGATCGTCTTTTTGTGCTGTGGAGTGGTGCAAAAAAGTGGCAGAAGGCTTCAAAAGCCACAACTGCAAGGTGATTGAAGGAAGCTATCATTTCCACTTACATCTGTCAAGGTTGTCCTATCCCGGAGGAGTTAAGGGCTTTTTCTACCTGGTCTCAGGTGGCCTCCTGTGTCGCCACAGGAAATTTGCTGGGCGGCTACTTTGGAAGTCTTTGCATACCTTTGCCAGGCACTAACGATTGGACGTCCAGGCCTCAAACGTCGACAATTTTGGTGCAAGTGTACTTCCAGCAGGACTCTTGCAGTTCCATCCCAGTTAGAGAAGCTTTGGTACATCCCAGGAGTCTGGCCTGATCCGGGTACGTACAGGGAAAGGAAAACTGGTTCTTACCTGCTAATTTTCGTTCCTGTAGTACCACGGATCAGTCCAGAGTCCCGCCTGGTGGTGGAGAATACTGTACGGAGAGTCCGCTCGATCATTTATAATAATCTGAGGATTTCTGAAGAATAGCACAGGTTTCTCATGGTTGCTTGTTTTCAGAGACCAAGTTGGTTTTGATTCACATTTAGGTTTTTCCTCTTTCCTCAGCTCATTCTGGGGGAATTTAATAGGTTTAGTTATAATATTTTTGCTTGGGTACTGAGGAGCTGCAGGTGGCACACTGGATTAAGAGGCACTGTCTGCAAAACTTTCTCTGTCTCCATCTGCTGGAAGGGAGGCAAAACCCAGGAGTTTGGACTGATCTGTGCTACTACAGGAACGAAAATTAGCAGGTAAGAACCAATTTTCCTTTTTTTCTGTAGTTGCAAAGAAAATTCTGTAAAAAACAAGATATGTAAGAACATAAGAAATGCCATACTGGGTCATACCAAGGGTCCATCAAGCCTAGTATCCTGTTTCCAACAGAGGCCGATCAAAATATTGATTGATTGATATTAATTTATTGTTCAGAACCAGTTTCTGTTTTCTCTGTTAAATACTTTAAATGTAACAGGTTGTTGTAAATGTAAACCGGAGTGAAGGCAATCTCTGCTATACCTCTGTATATAAAAAAAAATGCTAAATAAAAAAAAATAAAGTGACATACCTGGCAAGTACCCAAACATTAGACAGATCACAAGCGACTATTGCTTATTAATTACCATCATAGCAGTTTATGGATTTATCCTCTAGGAACTTATCTAAACCTTTTTTAAACCCAGTTACACTGACTGCTGTAACCACATCCCCTGGCAGTGAATTCCAGAGCTTAACTATGCGCTGAGTGAAAAAGAATTTTCTTTGATTTGTTTCAAATCAACTTCATGGAGTGCCCCCTGTCCTTCTATTATCTGAGAGAGTAAATAAGCAATTTACATTAATTTTGTAGACTCTATCATATCCCCACTTCAAGCATAAAACTATACACCAGGAGCTAGTTTAGCCAGATGAAGTTCCTGCGTTAGGACAGAGTCCTTGATTGTGAATAGCCTGCTTACGCATTTAATTTTGACTGCTTGGCTAAAATGACTTCAAGTATATATATTTTTTTCTGACGATAAGCATGCTGAATTGGCCATTACATGTGAGTGATATTATCTGGTGGCACTGAACGGATTCAACTCTCCAAGCTGTAGAACATTGAGCTGTACTGAGCATTTGTGGGAATTCCTGCACGGGCATTGCCTTGTGAGTCTCCTTGGTCATTTTGTGTCTGAGCTAAAGCACGGACATGTACATTTTCCCTGTACGTACCCGGATCAGTCCAGACAGTGGGTTATGTCCCCCTTCCAGCAGATGGAGTCAGAGCAAAACTCAAAGGGTGGCCTCTTATAAGCTGGAGCACCCTCTCTGTCCCTTCAGTATTTCTCTGACTCCAGCAGATGAAAGGTGGCAGCCCCTTCAGTCTCCTAACACGATGCAGAAAGGATAGATTTTTCTTTACTTTCTTATTTGTCTTGAAGTATTTCCTTACTTTGGATGGTTCTCTTTGCTTAAAGCTATTTAAAAAAACCAAAAAACCAAAAAAAAACTTCTAAGTAATAAATTTCAGGGACAGTCTCCCTCAGATTTTAGGCTCTGGGTTCTAAAACTTGCAAGCTGAGCCTGTGGTACTTTTTTGGGGGTAAGTGCTGTTACTTTTTATCGTTTTCAGGTCACGATTTCTTCTGGGGTGAATGCTGGTGGTCCAGCCTCTCTCCCCACCCCACAACGACATAGTGCCCTGCCCTGAGAAGTCGCTTCCTCGGGGAAGTGTTACCAGTGAAGCGTTATTCCTCTG
Organism: Rhinatrema bivittatum; assembly: GCF_901001135.1. Classification (NCBI taxonomy): domain Eukaryota; kingdom Metazoa; phylum Chordata; class Amphibia; order Gymnophiona; family Rhinatrematidae; genus Rhinatrema; species Rhinatrema bivittatum. The sequence continues at coordinate 57,610,546 of NC_042632.1, read as the reverse complement.
GCTCCAGGCTTGTAAGCCTTGTCTGTCAGCAGACGTTTTTCCTTACCCGCTTCTGACAGCCTGAATCTTTGCAGCTTGCCGGCACCTCCGATAACATGCCGCGCCCAACTCGTTGCTGCGCCTGTGGAGAGCCAGGATTGCGGCTATCCCGGGAAGGTATTTATGTGAGATGTCTCCCCGATGGGGAGGGTTCCTCTCGAGCGGCCGGACGTCCTAATGCGCGCTCACAGGCGCATCTCATGGCGAGGCCGGCCCCATTGCCGCCCAGCGCGGGAACGGTGGCCATCTTGGATTTCCTGCCGATGGCTCCCGCGCTCCCAGATGCCGACTCTGACCCTGAATCTCCACTGGACCTTTCTCCAGTGACACCCCCCCCCCTCCTGTGTTTGTTCCTTCGGTTCCTTCCCCTGGTCCATTTTCAACAGATTTTGTTCTGTTGTGGCATAGCGCATATGTGGCCAGTATGAGCCAACAGTAGGGCACTGCTGCAGGGCCTCTGCCTCCCAAAGTGCTCCTGTTGTCAGATCCTGCAAGCGGTCAGCCTTCTGGATCCCAGGATAGCCTTGCAGTCCCGCAGTCTGTGGGATCCTTAGGGGCCACTCAGCCTCTGGCCCCCCCCCCCCCGCTGCAGGGGGGCAGCAGCCTGTTTCCAGGATAAGGTTGGTACCACCTGTCACCGCGCAGGATTACCCAGATACAGATGATCTCTCTTCTCCCGTACAAATGGAAGGTGACGACCCACGGGTCCCTCGTCTCTTTCAAAGGGACGAGTTGGATCCCCTTATTCCTCATGTTCTGGCCGAACTGGACATAGAGACCCCACCAGAACCACCTGCTTCTGCTACATCATCCTGCAAAGGGGATCCAGTCCTAGCTGGTCTGCATCCACCTTCTCGAACCTTCCCTTTCCATCCTATGCTACTACAACTGTTAACTAGGGAATGGGATTCGCCAGAGTCTTCTCTCAAGGTGGGCAGAGCTATGGACAAGCTATACCCTCTGCCGGAAGAGTTCCTGGATCTCCTAAAGGTCCCTAAGGTAGACGCGTCTGTGTCAGCGGTTACAAAACGAACTATGATTCCGGTTACTGGTGGAACGGCCCTGAAAGTGGAAGTTTACCTCAAACGAGTTTTTGAGGTGTCAGCTCTAGGGGTCAGGGCTACCGTCTGAAGCTCTCTTATGCAGCGGGCAGGGCTCCGTTGGGTTCATCAAATGTTTAGTGCACATGATTTGCCACCCGAGGAAGCTCAGCAGTCTGAACGCCTGGAAGCAGTTATTGCATATGGGGCTGATGCTCTATATGATCTTCTGCGGGTTCTTGCCAGATCCATGGTTTCCGTGGTCTCAGCTAGACGTCTGCTTTGGCTTCACAACTGGTCGGCGGACTAGTCTTCCAAATTGCAGTTGGGATCTCTTCCATTCAAAGGAACATTGCTGTTCGGTGAGGATTTGGAACAACTGATCAAGTCGCTTGGGGAAAACAAAGTCCATAAGCTACCCAAGGATCGTCCACGGACCTTTAGGACCTTCAGATCTTCGAGAACTCGTTTCCAAGGACAACGCTGGTTTCGTCAGACAAGGCCGCCAGCACAGAGACCACCCTCCTCATGTTTGCAGTCCTGGTCTTCCTTTCGAGGCTGGAGAGCGGTCTGAGACAACCTCCCTCAAGGGTCTTCTTCCAAGTCTTTCCAGTGAATGCTTGCCGACCCACTCTTCCATTCCCAAGATAGGCGGTCGCCTGTTTCTCTTTTACGAGGAGTGGGTCAAGATCACTTCAGATCTATGGGTCTTGGATATTCTAAGACGTTGCTATGCTTTAGAGTTTGCTCGGCCTCTACGAGACAGGTTCCTCTTCTCCCCTTGCGGAAGCCTTCAGAAGCAGGCTATGGTCCAACAGACGCTCGACCGCCTCTTGGCCCTAGGGGCCATTCTGCCAGTGCCAACGACGGAGCAAGGATTAGGCCATTATTCCGTCTACTTCGTGGTTCCCAAAAAGGAAGGCTCCTTCCGTCCCATCCTGGACTTCAAGATGGTCAACAAGGCTCTAAAGGTGCCTCACTTTTGGATGGAGACCCTACGCTCAGTTGTGGCGGTGATACACCGGGGGGAATTCTTAGCCTCCTTGGACCTGACGGACGCTTATCTCCACATTCCCATCCTCAAGGCACATCAATGATTCCTGCGTTTCAAGGTCCTCGGTCAGCAGTTCCAGGCCCTACTGTTCGGGTTGGCAACAGCCCCCCACACCTTCACCAAGATAATGGTAGTGATGGCGGCTGCTCTGCGAACAGAAGGAATCTTAGTCCATCCCTACCTGGACGACTGGCTCATTCGGGCAAAGTCAAAAGAACTATGTCATCAAGCAGTGGACCGAGTTCTCAACCTTCTCTGCTCCCTTGGATGGGTCGTCAACTTGGCCAAGAGCAACCTTACTCCTTCTCAAACTCTGGACTTCTTAGGAGCACACTTCGATACCCCAAGTCCTAGGCACCATGGCTTCTACTATAGATTTAGCGGCATGGGCTTTTGCGCATATGCGTCCACTACAGAGGGTGTTACTTTCCCGCTGGAAGCCAGTGTCTCGGGATTTTCAAGCCTTCTACCGCTGCCAGACCTGGCCAGACACAGCCTGAGCTGGTGGCTCAGTCCTGACCACTTGTTGCAAGGAGTGGATCTGGAGGTGCCGCAGTGGGTGATAGTCACCACGGATGCGAGTCTCTCCGGCTGGGGAGCGGTGTGCCAGACGCAGTCAGCTCAAGGAAAATGGATGACGGTCCAGTTCTCTTGGCCCATCAACCGACTAGAGACCAGAGCTATCCGCCTGGCGTTGCATCGATTCCTCCCATTGGTTCATCGTCAAGTGGTGCGGATTCTATCCGACAATGCAACCACGGTGGCATACATCAATCGCCAAGGGGGCATGAAGAGCCAGCATGTCGCGCGGGAAGCGGACAAGCTGATGGCGTGGGCGGAACTTCACCTTTCCCACCTTGCAGCGTCCCACATAGCAGGAGTGGACAATATTCAGGTGGACTTTCTCAGCTGGCAACGCATAGATCCAGGAGAGAGTGGGAGCTCTCCAATGAAGCGGTGACTCTTCTCTTCAACAGATGGGGGGACCCCGCACCTGGACCTAATGGCGACCTTCCGGAATGCGAAAGCTTCTTCAGTCACCGAAGGGAACACAGCGCAGAGGGCGTGGATGCCCTCGTCCTTCCTTGGCCGTGAAATCTCCTTTTCTATGTATTCCCGCCATGACCATGGCCATGGGCAAGGTGCTGCTCAGAATAGAGCTTCATCAAGGGCCAGTCATTCTGGTGGTCCCGGAATGGCCACGAAGACCGTGGTTCGCAGACCTAGTCAACCTAGCAGTCGATGGCCCTCTCCGCCTCTGGCACCTACCGAAACTTCTGCGACAAGGTCCCGTATTTTTCGATCGGGCAGATCGCTTCTGTCTTGCTGCATGGCTTTGGAATGGCGAAAGCTTGAGGAAACGTGGCTATCCAGAAGCGGTCATTTCCACGCTCCTCAAGGCATGAAAGATGCCCACCTCCATTTCCTATGTCCGGATCTGGAAAGTATTCGAGTCTTGGTGCGCTTCCATGGATATTCCCCCACGTCGGGCTTCCATACCACATGTTTTGTCTTTCCTACAATGCGGTCTGGACAAGGGCTTGGGATACAATTCCTTAAGAGTTCAAGTAGCGGCACTCGGAGCTCTGATCAGCCATCAGGAAGCAGCTCCTCTATCTACACATTCGGATATAGTACGATTCTTACGAGGAGTAAAGCATGTCAAACCACCGGTTCACTCCTTATGTCCTTTGTGGAGTCTCAACTTGGTCCTTAGAGTGCTCGCCGGCCCACCATTCGAGCCCCTGCGGTGCGCTTCTCTCAAGGATCTCACCATGAAAACGGCATTCCTTGTGTCCATCTGTTCGGCGCACAGAATTTCGGAGATTCAGGCTCTCTCCTGCCGAGAACCTTTTTGCCGTTTCACGGACTCCGGAGTGTCCTTGTCCACAGTGCCCTCCTTCTTGTCCAAGGTTGTTTCGCTGTTTCATATGAATCAGTCTGTGGAACTCCCATCCTTCGCCGCCGAGGATCGGAGAGAACTCTGAAGGCTTGATGTCAAGCGAGTCCTTATGCGTTATCTGGAGGTCACCAATGAGTTTCGATTATCGGACCGTTTATTCTGTGGAGTGGGCCCAGGCAAGGACACCAGGCTTCCAAACCTATTATTTTGCGCTGGTTGAAGGATGTCATTGCCTCAGCATACATTGGTTGTCTGCCTCCGGATGGCATCAAGGCTCATTTGCTTCGTGCCCAAGCAGTCTCCTGGGCTGAGAGTAGCTCTGTCTCACCGCAGGAAATATGTAGAGCAGCAACATGGAAATCATTGCATACATTTGCAAGACATTATCGATTGAGTCTACAGCCTCCTGGTTTTGGCTCTTTTGGCGACCAGGTCATTCGAGCCGGGCTATCAGGGGCCCACCCTTCATAGGAAAGCTTTTGTAAATCCCACTGTCTGGACTGATCCGGGTACGTACAGGGAAAAGAAAATTATTCCTTACCTGCTAATTTTCGTTCCTGTAGTACCATGGATCAGTCCAGACGCCCACCCTCAGAATCATGGGTTTGGGACAGCGGCTCTCTTACTGCTGGTTACTACTGTTACTGCCAGGTGGTTCACGTTGCATGTTTCTTTCAATTTTTATTACACTGTTGATATGTTCAGCACTTAATTACAATTTCTTGATCCATCCAAAAGTTTTCTCTTGCTTTGATATTCTTAATACTGAAGGGACAGAGAGGGCGCTCCAGCTTATAAGAGGCCTCCCTTTGAGTTTTGCTCTGACTCCATCTGCTGGGCGGGGGACATAACCCACCGTCTGGACTGATCCGTGGTACTACAGGAATGAAAATTAGCAGGTAAGGAATAATTTTCTTGTCTCTCCTCTATTTTTTTCTTTAAACTTTGTTATTTCCTTCAGAAAACTTTTTTTTCTGCCTTGCCTCACTGCTTCTGCAGCCACAAAAACAGCACTTTTAAGTGGAGAGACAAGTCCATTTGGTACCACAGGATAACATTACCCACATGTAATGGCTAATTCATCCTGATATCTACAGGAAACACTGTTTACGGTAAGCAAACTTGCTTTCTTCTTCAGATACTGTAGCACATACTGAAAGGGAGAGGGCATCACTCTGTGCTGTGATGATCCCTGAGGGGAAGAAAGCATGCTGCTGCCTGCTCTGGGGGAAAATGATTTGGGAGAGTTTACTGCCTGTGGGGAAGAGTGCACACTCTCAGGAGAGAGAGAATATTCCCTTTCTAAATGAGGCTGTTTATCTGAACCTCTCGTCTCTCCTCTTAGGCATTGCAGTGTGTAATATCCCCTCCTCATCGGTGGAAGAAACAGCAGACTCCACGCTGTGCCACATTCTGAATCTCTATCGACGTGTCACTTGGCTGCATCAAGCCATGAGAGAGGGAAACCGGGCCTGCAGTGTAGAGCAGATTCGAGAGGTTGCTGGAGGAGCAGCCAGGATCCGTGGAGAGACTTTGGGCATTATTGGCCTTGGTAATACACCTTTTGAAATTTGCACTGGCAGGGCTATATCATTGGACTGGGGGGATGGATCCCAGTATTCCTTATAGGCTAGGTACTTGCCAAATGTTTCACAGATTTCTTTCAGTGAATGAATGTTTTTTAAATTATTTTGAGGTCGAGTAGGACAAGCTGTGGCATTACGTGCAAAGGCATTTGGCTTCAATGTGATATTCTATGACCCCTACCTTCCGGATGGAGTGGAGCGTTCTTTAGGGTTACAGAGAATGGGTACCCTACAGGACCTGCTAATACACAGTGATTGCATCACCCTGCATTGCAGTCTGAATGAGCACAACCATCACCTCATTAATGACTTCACTATTAAACAGGTGAGCACCTCTTACCAAGAGTAGCAGCTTGACACTAAGTTTTATACATCTAGATTGAGGTCATATCCAACATAGTCTGGCTTATCAGTAAGGTTCATTCTTGTCTTGATATGCACAAAAACGAACCCATTTGGAGACACTACCCCTGGACTAGGCAAGGGGATAAAGCAATGAAAGGAAAAAAATGCTGCAAATTTTTATCTTGCAAGTCATTTAAATTTTACTTGGTGCTACCTTTGCTTGTCTCTTCCTTTTTTCTTTTGCCTAGGTCTCTGTGTTTTTCAGTGTTATGCAAGACATATTTAACTTTCTGGGAGCTCAGGTTTGTTGCTTCAATTTCCTTTGACCTCTGTAGATGCGCCAGGGATGCTTCCTAGTGAACACAGCCCGTGGGGGTCTAGTAGATGAGAAAGCGATGGCGCAAGCTTTGAAAGAGGGGAGAATCCGAGGAGCTGCATTGGATGTCCATGAATCGGAGCCCTTTAGGTAGGGCCTACTTGCTTCTTCACTGTACTAAGTGTTTTTAGGGCTCTTGGGTTACTGGTTCCTTTCAAACGATCAGTTTCTTAATGAAAATGATTTCAGAGGTTTTAATTGTTTTAACTAAGAATAAGCATTTGGTTCAGTAGTCACAACATCTATAGTTATAATGAACAAAGATTTTCAATCTCTCTTTCTATTAACTCTACACTAAACCAGACCAATAGGTTGCGCTTGCTTTTGGTAGGCCTAGACGAATGCAAGATGGTGAAAATATCCCTTTTGTTTTCCACCGTTAGCGGTGATTGTTCTCTTGCAGACTCCTCTCCTAGACCACCTCCCTGCAGCAAAATAAGAGAAGCTATACATGTTATGTGGTCTCAAACTATCTTTTAGAGAAGCCGGATTTGGTCAAAGCTTCTATCTTATGTATGGTTGATTATTGTAATTCTACTCTCATTGATTTACCTGCTGTGACTCTAAATCCCCTGCAATTACTGCTTAAGGTGCTGCTTGTTTGATTTCTGGTTGCAAAAGAAGTGATCACATTTCCTCTGTGCTGATGAACCTTCATTTGCTTCCCATCACTGAACGTATTAAATATAAAATTGCTGTCATTGCTTTCAAATTGATTTCCTCCTCTGTGACACCGTGGGGCAATGCTCTGCTGCATTTGTATTGTCCAACATGTCAGCTGCGCTCTCTGAAAAGAGCCTTTTGGATGTACTGTCAGTGCACCACACGAGACTTGCTAGCATTAGAGACTGTGCTTTCTCTGTGACAGCGCCTATCCTCTGGAATTCTTTTCCAGAGGCTTTTCGGCTGGCTGAAGGATTAAAAACTTTTAAGTCCTTGTTGAAAACATGGCTGTTCAAACAGGCATTTTATTAGACATTGGTGCTCCTGTTGAAGCATTTCTAAGTGGGCTGCCCGTGGCCCACTTAGTACTGCCCTTGTGAAGGCTGCGTCTTCTCGGGCCTGAACATCCAGGCGGTAGAACCTGGAGAAGGTGTGTAGGGAGGACAACGTTGCCGCCCGACTGATCTCAGTGGGCGATAGCAGCTTGGTTTCTGCCCAAGATACTGCCTGGGCCCTAGTAGAATGAGCCTTAACCTGAAGTGGTAAAGGCTTTCCTGCCTCTATGTAGGCTGCCTTGATTACTTCCTTGATCCAGTGGGCTATGATTGCCCGTGAGGCCGCTTCTCCTTGTTTCTTCCTGCCGTGAAGAACAAACAAGCGATCGTTTTTCGCACTGGTTCCGGTCTTTCCAGGTATTGCACCAGGAGTCTGCCGATATTTAGATGGCGAAGAAGGCGGGAGTCTTCCGAGTCCTTATGTTCATCCAGAGATGGTAGGGAGATGGCCTGGTTCAAATGAAACTCTGAAACCACTTTTGGTAGGAAGGAGGGGACAGTGCGCTGCTGTATGGTTTCAAGGGTGAACCTAAGGAATGGTTCCTAACAGGATAGTGCCTGTAGTTCGGAGATGCGACGAGCTGAACATATTGCCACCAGTGTTAAGATACATAGTGACAGACTGGGCGTTGGTCTGAAGGAAGCCCCCGCTAGGAAGTCTAATACCAGATTGAGGTTCCATAGGGGCACTGGCCACTTTAGGGGTGGCCGAAGGTGCTTAACCCCTTTTAGGAAACGGGTCAAATCTGGATGAGCTGATAGATGGATACCGTTCACTTTGGCTCTGAAGCAGGAGAGGGCGGCTAATTGGACCTTGAGGGAGTTGAATGACAGCACCTTCTTCATATTGTCCTGTAGAAACTTCCGAATCATGAGGATCTTGGCCGTCTGCGGGAGTATTTCGCAGTCCTCGCACCAGGCTTCAAATATTCTCCAGATCCGTATGTATGCCAGGGATGTATGCCAGTCAAAAAAGCAAACAATGTTAGGAGTTATTAGGAAGGGAATGGTTAATAAAACGGAAAATGTCACAATGCCTCTGAATCGCTCCATGGTGAGACCGCATCTTGAATACTGTGTACAATTCTGGTCACCGCATTTCAAAAAAGATATAGTTGTGATGGAGAAGGTACAGAGAAGGGGATGGAACAGCTCCCCTATGAGGAAAGGCTGAAGAGGTTATGGCTGTTCAGTTTGGAGAAGAGATGGCTGAGGGGGGGGGGATATGATAGAGGTCTTTAAGAACATGAGAAGTCTTGAACGAGTAGATGTGAATCTGTTATTTACACTTTCAGATAATAGGACTAGGGGCCATTCCATGAAGTTAGCAAGTAGCACATTTAAGACTAATCGGAAAAAATTCTTTTTCACTCAGTGCACAATTAAGCTCTGGAATTTGTTGCCAGAGGATGTGGTTAGTGCAGTTAGTGTGTAGCTGGGTTCAAAAAAGGTTTGGAGAAGTTCTTGGAGAAGTCCATTAACTGCTATTAATCAAGTTTACTTAGGGAATAGCTACTGCTATTAATTGCATCAGTAGCGTGGGATCTTCTTGGTGTTTGGATAATTGCCAGGTTCTTGTGGCCTGGTTTGGCCTCTGTTGGAAACAGGATGCTCGACTTGATGGACCCCTGGGTGTGACCCAGCATGGCAATTTATGTTCTTATGTTGAGACACCTGCTGGCTCCTGGTTCCTCCCTGGTGGCTGATGTAGGCAACCATTGTAGCGTTGTCCAACATTACTCGAATCGCTTTGCCTCGGAGTCTGTGGCTGAATCGCAAGCACGCTAGACTGACTACTCGAGCTTCCAGGCGGTATATGTTCCATCCCACCTCTTCCTTGCTTCATTGTCTGTGGGCCGTCAGTTCCTGACAGTGGGCTCCCCACCCTTACAGGCTCGCATCCGTGGTGAGCAAGATCCAGTTTGGTGGAGATAGGCTTACTTCTCTGCTTAGGTGGTCTTCCTGTAGCCACCAATGAAGCTGAGAGCGTATCTCTGCTGGTAGTTGGAGGCGAATTGAGTAGTCCTGGGACAGTGGGTTCCAGCGCAACAATAAGGAGCGCTGGAGCGGTCGCATGTGGACCCTTGCCCACGGGACGACCTCCAGGGTTACTGCATGAGGCCAAGGACTTGAAGATAGTCCCATACCTTGGGGCGTGCATTGGTCTACAATCGTCGTAATTGTTCCATCAGTTTCCTTCTCCTCGGGGGAGGGAGGAAGACTTTGTTCTGTTTGGTGTTGAAACGGGCCCCGAGGTACTCTATAGACTGAGAGGGTTGCACACTGCTCTTGCCCATGTTCACAACCCAACCGAGCTCTTGCAGTAGGTTCTTGACTCTGCTGGTCACCTGTTGGCACTCTTTCGAAGATTTTGCCCTGATCAGCCAGGTAAGGGTGCACCAAGATCCCTTCCTTCCTCAGTGTTGCTGCCACGACCACCATAATTTTGGAGAATGTTCTAGGGGCGGTTGCTAGGCCGAAGGGTAGCGCTCGGAACTGGTAATGGTGACCCAGTATCGCAAAGCGTAGAAAATGCTGATGATCTTGATGGACTGGAATGTGAAGGTAGGCTTCAGAGAGGTCCAGGGAGGTTAGGAACTCTCCTGGTTGTACTGCCATTATTACTGAGCGAAGAGTCTCCATGCGGAAGTGTAGTATCCCTAGATGATGGTTGACATTCTTGAGATCCAAGATGGGTCAGAATGATCCTTCCTTCTTGGGAACGATAAAATAGATGGAATAGCGCCCCGTATTTTGTTGGGGCGTAGGAAACATCATTCGAGAAGGTTACTCTCTGGAGTTCTGCAGCATTTCCCGGGACAAATTTTATGATGACACCCTGCCACTCCCACACCAAGAGACTGGCAGTGGAAGCCATTCTGACAAGACCACTCAGTCTGAAGACAATATCTCCGATTAGTACCCATTTGTCCGACGTGATTTTGACCCATCTTTGGTAGAAGAGGGAAAGGCGACCCCCCCCCCCCCTCTATTTCCTCTTCCTGTGGACTGTGACCTTCCGGAGGGACAAGGTGTCTGGAACTGTGAGTTCCTCTAGGGTCTAAAGCGTTGAAAGCCTTTGCCTCTGGTTCTTCAGGGGAGGGACGCTGGGATCTTTTACCCCTGTTTTCCGGTAGTTGAGGCACTGGAGATTCACCCACTTGCTGGTTAACTTCTCTAATTCGCTTCCGAATAAGAGAGATCCTTTAAAGGGCATTCTTGTGAGATTTGCTTTAGATGTCACGTCAGCAGACCAGTTCCGCAGCCATAGTTGTCTTCTGGCTGCCACTACTGAGACTACTTCTCTGGCTGAGGTACACACCAGATCTGAGCTTGCATCCATCAGGAAGGCTGCTACAGGTTCCATCGTCTCATCGATATACGTTCTGGAGTTATTTGCCTCTCTAGAGGAGCAAGCAGGAACGTGCCACTAGTGCGCAGCAGGAAGCAATCTGCAGTGTCATTGCTGTTGAGTCGAAGGCTTATTTAAGAATGGATTCCAGTAATCTATCCTGAGTATCCTTCAATGCAGCCCCTCCCTCAACGGGAGTGGTTGTTCGCTTTGAGACGGCATAGACCATGGCGTCCATTTTCAGAAAACGCAGGCGTTCCTTGGTCGCTGGTTCCAGAGGGTATAAGGCTTCCAAGGCCCGACCTCCTTTGAAGCAGGCCTCCGGGGCATCCCACTCCAGGTCAATCAGTTCCTGGATGGCTTCCATCATTGGGAAGTAGCATGAGGCTTTATGAAGGGACACCAAGATGGGGTTCTTCTTTGGTTCTGTCATAGAGTCCATGCCTGGAATACCCAGAATCTTCAGAGTCTGGAAACGAGGGCTGGTAATCCATCCTTGTGGAAAAAGTGAAGCATGGTTCGGTATAATTCCAGACCTGGAGGGATTTCTCCTTCTTCCAGGGAGTCACCATCATCATCTGAGGTGTCCGGGTCCCTGTCAAGGAAATTCTTGGTTAGGCGAGGCATCCGAGTAGGGCTGGGAGGATCTTGTGCTTCCGGCAGGGGTTGAGCCCGGGACGCAGCCGGGCTGATTGCGCCTGAACAAAGGCTTGCAGAACTTGGAAAAATTCTAACCAGGAGAAGGTCCCTGGGTCCATGTTAATCCCAGGGGGAGTCGGAGTAGGGGCCCCAAGAGGTGCCCTCTTGTGAAGAAGCCATCGGAGTTGCATAGATCCAGGTAGCTATCATATGTAGTAGTTCCGGACCCATCTTCAGACAGTGAGGGACCATGCTTTGGTCCCCGCTGGTCTTCTTTGCAATGCTGACACAGACAGGACTCCAAGCTGCACGGCTCTTATGTGGCAGGCTGTGCAAAGAGAGTGCCTTCTGGTCTTCTTGGATGCTGGTGCCATTGCCTCAATATCTAGACACACAGGTAATGAGCTTCAATGCGCACGTGCAGTTGTAAGCGTGGCTGTGCGTGTAGTTATGCGCACGGAGTGCGTTCAGTTGTGAGCGCGGTTATGCACGCTGCTGTGCGCACATCTGTATTGGACGCGCACAAGTTAGGCGCATCGGCCGTCCGGCCTGCCCTGCACCTTCTGCCAGTTGAAAAGGAAAGTTGGCGCCGATGCCCCCCCCCCCCCCCCCCCACCCCGAGGGTCTCCACATGTGCGGACCCTTGCACCGGGTCAGGGCCTAGCCCGACTAAGGCTGCTAAACCCGATCGGTGCTCCCTTTTTTTTTACCTCGCCGGAAGAAGGAGGAATCTGTACTGCAATTTGAGCTCTGGAGACCGGAGACCTGAATTTAAAGTTTTCTGCTTAACTGGTCTCGGTGCTTACCGATCGTGTATCAGACGGTCTCCAGCTGCGGGGGGAGAGGGTTTTACCTTCACCGCTGTGCTTGGTTATGCACACGCTGCCTTTCAGCCACTCTGGGGGCTAAGTTCACGCCGGGAACCGGCTACCGGACCAAGACACACCTCTGAGGGATATCGGAAATCACCTCAGGAATTCTCAACTGGGGGAAGGACCCTTAGGTATCACAGCAGGAGAGCGGGGCTCGATCTTCTTTAAGGTAATTTTGTCTTCTTGCTATAATTTTCCTAACACTGTGCTAGTGTGTGGGAAAATGTCCGCATCTGCTAGGAGACTGAGAGATACTGACGAGCTGAGGTCACTTCAGGGGTATATCTAGGGTGATGTCAGCTTTGAAATCTGACTCCATCTCCCGTCTGCTAGCAGGGGAGCACATAACCCACTGGTCCTGAATCCATCTGGCTACACACTAGGAAAATGAAATTATCAGGTAAGTAATTTCTCCATTTTATTAGACATTGGTGCTCCTGTTGAAGCATTTACTTGAATGACATTACCAACGTACACAGTCGTATTTTGTGTGTCCAGTGATTAATTACTTTTCCCTGTATGTACCCGGATCAGTCCAGACTGCTGGGTTTTGCCTCCCTTCCAGCAGTCGGAGAGAGAGAAAAACTTGGACACCCCTTCTTAAACCGGTGTGCCACCTGCATCTCTTCAGTATTTCTCTGTCTCCAGCAGATGGAGGTGGTGCAAAACCTGCGGTGTTGACTTTGGCAAAAAAAAAAAAAAAAAAAGAGATTAAGTGAGATTAGGGGAAGTTTTCCTTTTCTTGCTTCTCCTTAACAGATCAGGCAGGAAGAACAGAAGGTTAATCCTCCCAGGGGGTCGGCAGGTACCCGGAGCTGGGGTTGGATACCCTGACTGCTCCTTCTCTCCGTGTGTCTTCAGGGGTGCATACCAGTGGTCCAATCCCTCCCCCAGCCTTGTTTCAGGTCCCGGACGCACCAGCACAGCAGACTCTCTGGTAACTTTCTTTTAAAGTTAAAAAAAAATATAAATCGGCCGCTTGTTTCTTTTCTATTTTCTGCTGCAGCAAACACAGGCTCAGCAGCAGGGCTGTGTGGTGCCTGCGTTTTCTCTGGCGCCCGTCCTCTAGTGCTCCTTCCTCCATTTTTTTCCTGGCCGTGCCGCGTGCTGCACGTTGCTCCAGCTGCAGGGAGTCCTGCGCAGGCCTTTGTTCACGGTGCCTCCCCGGTGGGGAGGGGACATCGGAGGGCATCCGGGGAGCAGCAAGGAGTCCCATGGAGTGGGTGAAGGATTCGATTTTGGTAAGCCTGTAATTGCCCCGTTCCCGCGGAGCGTGGGAATGGTGGACATTTTGAATCCCTTTGCTCTGCATTGGTGGAGGGGATTGCCCGCCCTCCCTTTCCCCCACTGGCTCACGACCTGTGAGTCTTCAAGGCTCTGGTTGGCATAGACCGCATGAGGATCCCGCGCCCCTGGTGGGGGATGTTGGGGTCAGTTGCTGCCCTTCTCTGCAGACTTTGTGCTTCTCATGCCCAAAGCTTATCTGGCAAGCCTTTCTCAGGATGGTGAGGCATTGGCGTGCAGGCCACTGGACGGTCCTATGTCCCCTAAGGTCACCAGGAGGATGGAGCCTCAAGGGGCTACTAGGTTTCGGAAACTCCGGGGCCCAGGTGATCCTCCTAGGGGGATTCGCAGCCAGGGCCAGATATGTCTGCACCTCCCCCTCCCTCCACCATGGTGGATCAGGGGGGATGAAGTAGAGAAGCCTTTACAGGTGGATGGTGATGATCCTAGGGTCGTCTGCTTATTTCAGAGAAATGAACTCGTTCCGCTAATCCCACATGTCCTCGCTGAGTTGGGAATTGCGCAGCTTCAGGAGGTACCGGGTCAGGACACGGTGGATCTGTGTTTAAAAAAGGATTGGATAAGTTCTTGGAGGAGAAGTCCATTGCCTGCTATTAAGTTCACTTTTATTTATTTTTATTTATTTAAGTTTTTTTATATACCAACATTCAAGACAGTAGTCCCATCATGCTGGTTCACAAGAAACAGGGGTGCAATAAACTTTACAATTTGAACAATGGTGCAGAAAAGCAGTTACATGTAACAGGGAATCAATAACTAGGAGTAAGAAGGAAAATGAAGATCAAATAATTATATATATATATATATATAATAACATTATAAGAGGTGGCTATTAATGCTATTACTAGCGAAGAATGTTGATTGGCTATTAATGCTATTACTAGCGAAGAATGTTGATTGGAGGAGGTTAAGTAATGTTGGAGTTAGGAAAGGCCTGCGTGAACTTAGAGAATAGCCACTGCCATTAGCCATGGTTACATGGAATAGACTTAGTTTTTGGGTACTTGCCAGGTTCTTATGGCCTGGATTGGCCACTGTTGGAAACAGGATGCTGGGCTTGTTGGACCCTTGGTCTGACCCAGTATGGCATTTTCTTATGTTCTTATGATCCTTTTCTGGCTGGGCTGCGGGGTCTGGCCACAACATTCCCTTTTCATCCTATGCTTCGAGATTGGGATACTCTGGAATCTGGCCTGCGAGTGGGAAGAGCTATGGACAAGCTCTGTCCCCTGCCTGAGGACTCCTTGGAACTCCTGAAGGTTCCTAAAGTGGATGCCTCTGTGTCAGCTGTCACCAAGAGGACGACTTTTCTGGTGGTAGGAGCTGCGGCTCTTAAGGACCTTCAGGATAGGAAACTCGAGGGCTATCTTAAGAGGATTTTTGAGGTGCATTGGTGATTCCTGCTGCGGTTTGCAGCAGTCTCATGCAGCGAGCGAGCCTAAGGTGGGTTCAGCAACTCCTCAGTGCGCAAGATCTCCCTCCTCAGGAGTTGGAGCAGGCAGAGCATTTAGAGGCTGCGGTGGCGTATGATAGCGGATGCCCTGTATGACCTCCTCCGTACCTTGTCCAGAATAATGGTGTCCGCAGTCTCGGCGAGACAGTTTTTGTGGTTACGCAGCTGGTCAGCCAACGTTTCCTCGAAGTCTCAGCTGGGGGCGCTCCCCTTCAAGGGCAAGTTCCTGTTTGGTGAAGATCTGGAGCAACTGATCAACTCAGGAGAGAATAAAGTAAAGCTCACAGAGGGCAAGCCTAAGGGGCCTAAAAGTTTTCTCTCTTCTTGCTCTCACTTTCGGGGTCAGAGACATTTTCGTCAGAGTAGAGCGCTCCCCCGGGACAGAGGCAATCGTTGGGGAGGTTTCCATCTTCTCATTCCTTTTGGGGATATAGACCCAACTGCAGTGGATTCACTCAGGGATCCTCTGGGCCCAAGCCCTCTCAATGAGACAACGCCGGCCCATTCCTCTGTTCCGGTCATAGGGGGATGGATGTCCCTTTTTTTACGAGGAGTGGGTCAAAGTAACGTCGGACCAATGGGTTCTAAACATCATAGAACACGGCTACGCTTTAGAATTTGCTCAGCCTATGCAAGACCTGTTCCTGATCTCTCCCTGCGGGTCACCCATGAAGAAGGAGATCGTCAATCAGACCCTGCGCCGCCTGGAAGATCTTGGGGCCATTGTTCCGGTTCCTCCAGATGAGTGCAGGACGGGAAGGCACTCCATCTATTTTATGGTCCCCAAAAAGGAAGGTTCCTTCTGTCCGATTCTGGATCTCAAGAATGTGAACAAAGCTCTCAAAGTGCTGCATTTTCGGATGGAAGCCCTCCGCTCAGTTATTGCAGCGGTGCGGTGGAATTCAATGCCAGGGTATGTAGCTTCAGCAGTTAGTGTTACTGGGTTTAGATAAGTTCCTAAAGGTTAAATTCATAAACTATTACAGTAATTAATAAGCATTAGTAGCTTATGATCTATCTAATGTTTGGGTAATTGCCAGGTTCTTATGGCCTGGATTGGCCACTGTTGGAAACAGGATGCTGGGCTTGATGGACCCTTGGTCTGACCCAGTTTGGCATTTCTTATGTTGTTATGGGAGACAGCCAGCATGGATTTATCCAAGCAAATTCTTGCTTAAGAAATCTACTTTTTTTTTTTTTTGAAAGGTTTATTAAAATTGTGGATAAAGGTGAACTAATAAAAATGTAATGTATTGGGAATTTCAGAAGGTGTTTCATAAAGTCCTTCATGAGAGGCTTCTAAGAAAACTAAAAAGTCATGGGATAAAAGGTGATGTCCTTTGTGGATTGCAAACTGATAAAAAGACTGTAAACAGAATTAAATGGTCAATTTTCACATAGGAAAAAGGTAAACAGTGACTCCACTCAAGGATCTGTACTTGGACCGGTGCTTTTCATTATATGTATAAATGGTCTAGAAAGGGAATTCATTACCGGAGGATATGGTTAGGACAGTTAGTGTAGCTGGGTTTAAAAAAGATTTGGATAAGTTCCTGGAGGAGAGGCCCATAAACTAATTCTCAGCATTCAGACAGGTTAATTCACAACCAGTGGGTTATGCACCTCTACCAGCAAATGGAGATGGACTAGGCTGACTTCACGGTATATATACCCCTGCTCTGACATCCACCCGCCAGTATTCTCTGTCTCCAGCAGATGGTGGCAATGCAGCTCCCTATTGGGGATCGCTTGTCTTAATAAATAAAATAAAGAGAAACGAAGGAAGAGATTAATCACACACAGCTTCTCCTGAGGTGATATCTCATGATCCCTCCTTCAGTCAAGTGTCTCAGTCTGGTAGCCATTTTTCCAGCATAGAGTTAGCTGCCAGGAAAAAAAATCAGCTGAGAGGCTAGGGGTTGCAGGAAGCCGAGCGCAGCTGTGAAGGCATTAGTCCTCTCCCCCTGCAGCCGGAAACAGACTCTGTACTCAGCCAGGTTGGGCTGAGGTCAGGTAAGGGGATGCAATAAAAAGAAATAATACATGAGAGGAATAATTTTAGAGATTCTCTTTCGAACCTTGGCATGTCGATCTGACATTCGTTCCTGCCTCTGTGAAGGGGCTTTATTTATTTTTTATTTATTGTTTTTTTATATACCGCCACTCATCAAAGATATCGCGTCGGTGTACAGAGAACAAGAACATACGCCAGAGCGTTCTACATTAAACAAGTAAAAAACAAATGAAGCGTTATACATTAAACAAGTAGGGAAAAAAAATATGGCAAATAAAAATGGAGGATAACATGGGAAAACTGATATCAATTAAATATCATTTGGAAGTGAGTGGTAAAGAGTAGCGTGGTAACTTATAAATAACACATGGAAGGAGAGAAGGAGAACATAAGTTAGAGACTAAATAAGGTATGTCAAAGATACAAGGTAGTTATATGGAACGTGAAGGTAATAGAGCATGATAGGAGAATAGGTATTAGGTGTAGGTGAGAAGGGCAGAAATTGGGTGTAAAGGAACGGATGGGTATCATGTATAGGCTTGAGTGAATAGCCATGTTTTGAGTTTTTGTTTGAATATCTTAGGAGACAATTCAAAACGTAATTCAGTGGGCATAGTATTCCATAGTGTGGGGCCAGCTAGGGAAAGGGCTCGAGCCTTGGTAGATGCATAATTAAATAGTTTGGGAGAGGGGTCTGTAAGGTGGCGAGGTATGGATTTCTGGTCGGTCTGTTAGATGTATGAAATTGTAATGAGTTAGTGAACCATTTCATTTCAGGATTGTGTAAGGCTTTATGGATGAATGATAGTGTCTTGTATGTGAGAGTGAATAGGGAGCCAATGTAACTTTTAAAACAGGTGTAATATGTTCCTTTGAACCAGTGTTGGTGAGGATACGAGCTGCTGTATTTTGCAGGATTTGCAGAGGGTGGATGGAGTTTTTGGGTAGGCCTAATAGAAGAGAGTTACAATAGTCCATTTTAGAAAAGATCATAGCTTGTAGAACTGTGCGGAAGTCGGAAAGGTGAAGTAGAGGTTTAAGGTTTTTAAGGGTATGTATCTTGAAGAAGCACTCTTTGAGTATTGCGTTAATAAATTTTTTGAATGTCATTTGATCATCTAGCATGGCTCCTAGGTCTCGGACTTGGTGGGAGAATTGGATGTGTGGCAAGGTTATAAGTGTTGTAGGAGTGGTATGTAGGGGGCTGGGTGTAGATATAATCATCAGTTCTGTTTTAGTGGTATTGAGGGCAAGTTGGATACTATTTAAGAGGTTATTAATTGAGGCAAGAGTGGCTTCCCAGATTTCAAGGGCTTTAGGTAGAGAGTGGGATGAGGATTTGTACATCATCAGCGTACAGAAAGTGTGGAAGCTGAAGGTTGGAAAGGAGATGGCAGAGGGGTAATAGATAAATGTTAAATAGAGTAGATGACAAGGAGGAGCCTTGAGGGCATTGAGGGACCCCTTGCATAAGGCTTGGGGAGTCGCGGCAGTTTTGGCGGGTTGATCAGCATTTTGGCTAGGCCCCACTCTCAGGCTTCTGATGTGCTACATGGTAGGCCGTGATGGCGATCACGTGCTTCCTACGCAGGTCTGCCACAAAACTGTGACTGATGTTGATTTGTGCCTGCATGTTCAGGTTGGGCGTCCATCTGGACTGTGCGGATTGGGTGTCCAAAGTTTGGGCGTCCAAAGTTTGTGCGTTCTTTGGATCCTAGTGCGTAAGCTCTTCATAAGAGAGTACATGGTCATGGGATGTCCTCTCCATACTTGGGTGTCGTAATTTTGGGCATGCTGCCTGAGTTTGCCTTGTACAGGATGCACAATTATCAGACGCTTGTTTGTTTGTAAGCGTGCACCTAGTGAACGTCTTATTTATGCACCGGTAGCAAAAATCCTAACTGCCTTGCGATTTGCACTGCTTGCCATATTCAGGCATCAAAGCAGGCTGTCCTCTCTAATCTTATCAGCACTGCTTGGTGGCTCAGGGAGAGTTGTCTCCCGCAGATATGGCTAAATCTGGTCCTTCCAAGCATGATTTGGGAATGGGGACTGGAGGGGGATCTGTCAGAAATTTTGCCTGGTTTTGAGGCTCTCCAAGCTAGAATTTTAGCAGGGAAGGACTTCCCAGTGGATGCTCTCCAACGTCCCCTGGTTTTGGTATGGATCCTTTCGCCTTTTACATAGGTGGAATTTTTTCAAGGGCTGCAATCCATTCTAATGTTCGGCGGAACCGGCTAAATCTTGAAGTTCAGGAGCGCAGGCTGCAGAATCTCACAAGTCTGGTGCCGCGGATAACTGTCTGAGTACACTCGGCCTGCTGTGGGTTCCATGCATAGGGCAATCCTTACTTCTTCCAGGTTTGGAATCGTGGATGGGTCGCCGACTATGATCTCTATCCAGGTGTTGGTTCCATGTCTGAGCCATGCTAGTTCCTTGTTTGGCCTTGAATGGGGTACTCGGGAATCTGTTAAAGGGGGATGAGCCTTGATAGGGCTGTACCTTGGATTCAACAGCGAGATAGAGTAGTTGCATTTTCTGAAGCGGATGCCTTGTTGTGTGCAGTCTCCAAGCGGACGACCTTTCCTGCAGAAGGGGGGTGGGGGGGCATCAGAGGGTTGGAGAACATAAGAACATGGAGCTGCCTACCTGCTGCCTAGACCCGAAGAGAGAGCGGAAACTATCGTGGCAGCTCTATCGTGCATTAAAAGTTCCTCACATCTATGCTTCTGAAGGAGTCATGTCTATGCATTTTTCAGGAACATCAGCGTTTCCTGAGCTTGGCAGTTCTGAGACATCATCATCATTTTCAGGTATTATCCTAGCTGGTGTTTGCACACATGAACCTTCCACAAGGTCATGGTGGTAGTACTGGCGTTTCTGTGCAAAGGAGGCACATATCTAGATGATCTATAGTCGTTTCAGATGCTGGAGTATTTCAATGTGTGACTGGTGTGGAGCATCATAGTTGGGAGTTCATTGTTCATGTCTTGGGGTTGATGGCAGCCACTTTGGACATTTTCCCCAGTCAGTTGGTGCGCTTGTGGCCTCTTCAGCGCACATTGCTCTCCCGGTGGCATCCATGGTTGCAGGAGTGCATAGTGTGGTTTCACTTGCAATGGTGACTACAGGCAAATCATCTCAGGGAGGGGACTTCCCTGGAGACAACAGTCTGCAAGGTTCTCATATCATTTGTGAAGCTGCTGAGTTATGGGGCTCCCTATCAGAAATAGGGAGCGCGGAGTACTCTGACTAACATGTTTGTGCTTCACCGAGCGGCTGGAAGTTCGTCCGGTCACAGTACTGTCAGACAATGCATAGATGATGGTCTACATTATTTATTTATCTAGGCGGAACAGAAGCTTTTCCACTCATGTGAGCCCGTTGGGGGTCATCCGATCTCGCGAAGGTACTGCGATTATTCAGTTGGCAATCCAAGAGTGCAAACTTTCAGTGCTCCCGTTAATGTGTGGCCGCCGGGTAGGATATTATAAGCCTTCCTGCCAGGAACATAGATGGACAGCATCTTTCACAAGATTGCTAGCCACACCGCAATCACACTTCTGAAATCTACAGGAGGCCATGTTTGCTGATTTACAAAGACTGCTAGTAGGCAGTGCTCTTAGCCTGTCATTCAAGACAGATCAGTTGCTCCAGGGAACTTTCCACTCAACGATCCAGATTGATTTTGCCTTATGGTTTGGCTCTTGATAGAGTTCGTTGCTGAAGTGTGGTTATTCGTCTGCAGTGATTTCCACTTTGCTCCAGGCCGTAGCGTATTTATCTCCCTGGCTTATGTTAGAGTTTGGGACCTTCCAGGCCCAGAGTGAGGAGCAAGGTCCTCACCCTCTCAGGGAGAAATTCCTTTCCTGTTGGAATTTTCTGACAGAAGGTTGGCTTAGAGGTTTGGTCTTTACCACTCTGAAGGTTCAGGTAGTAACTCTTGCCTGTGACAGAAGGTAAGTCTTTGCTGGACCAGAGGTGTCCCAGTTATTGAAGGAAGTTAACAATTTTCAGCCTCCCTTGCGGCTACTGGTGCTGCTGCGGAACCTTAATTTGGTCCTGACTTGGGTGATTCCCACCTTTCGTCCACTTTGTGGACATTCCTTACAGCTACTTAACTTTGCAGGCAGTTTTTTTTTTCTCATGGCAATCTGTTCAGTGCATCGGGTTTCCGAGCTGCGAGATCTTCTTGCCATAAGCTGGCTTGTGTGTGACTCTGGGGGGGCCTTCTTTCCAACAGTGGTTTCAGGAGTTTCAGTTGACTTTCTCTATTCCCCTTCTCACGCTGGAGGGGGTTTGTGAAGAGAGTGGGTCTCGTTTTTGCATGCTTTAGATGTCAAGTTGCATCAGATGAGATGCTTGCAGTTTTCTGACTCTTTCAGGTAGTCTGGTTGATTATCTCCACCATGAAGCATAAACAAAGGGATTCGACAAAGTGGGCAGCTATAGTTTGGATGCCAAGATTTCTTTTTTGAAGTAACTTATAGCGCGTTCCGCTAGAGCTCCAGCAGTATCGTGTGTGGAGAGTTGATTTTTTTTTTTCCCCTGGTAAGATTTCTTGGGCAGCGACGGGATATTCCTTGCAAACCTTTTCAAACATTGTTGCTTGGATATTTGGGCTTCAAAGGGCACAGACTTCGCGTGTGCTGTGTCTGCAATGGGGGCAGCCTCCTGCTCTGTTCGGGAGTAGCTTTGGTACATCCCACTTGGGTGAATTGATCTACCAGACTAGAGGAAGAAGAAATTACTACTTAACTGATAATTTTCCTTTCTTCTAAGGAAGGCAGGTCAGTCCACAACCCGCTGTTGGCTGCCTACTTGCTTTTCGTTCATCCCTTCTTGTGGGCGATGCAAACTGTTCTGTTCATTCGTTGAAGGACTGCTAAGTGACATAACCAGCCCCTAAGATTAGTGAATACTAATGCTTTTGGCTGAATTCTGTGTTCTTGATTAGGTGGAAACATGACTGGGTTGACTTTCAATAATCATGTTCTCGTTTAACCAGTTTGGCTTTTCCAGAGAATACTGGCAGGCTGATGTCAGGGCGAGGCTATATGTCCTTCACGGACGTCATGTCAGCTTTTACTCCATATCCATCTGCTGGTAGAGGTGCATAACCCACTTGTGTGCATTGTCCTTCCTTCCTTAGAGGAAAGGACATTATCAGGTAAGTAGTAATTTCTCCTTTATTGACTTCTAAGAACTTAAGATTTGCCATACTGTCAGACAAAAGGTCATTCAAGCCCAGTATCCTGTTTCCAAAAATTGGCCAATCCAGGTCACAAGTACCTGGCAAGATCCCAAATGGTAGATTCCATGTTGCTTATCCCAGGGAATTTGTTGAAACCTTTTTTAAACCCAGCCATGCAAACTAGCTTAACCCCCTCTTCCGGCAATGAATTCTAGAGCTTAATTGTGAGTTTATCTTTAAGGATTTATGTATCACCTGATGCCGGGGCTATAGGTGATTTACAGTATTAACATACCTAATAAAGTCAATATAAAAACATAAAACAGATAAAATCTTCTAAACATATTATAAAATTAATAAAACATCAAGACAAAATAGTGAGCAACACAAAACATTAAATAAAATCAGTAAAATAACAATCACTTAATCAGCATTCACCTAAAAACAACTAAAAGCGGAGCTAGTCAAAGGCCAACTGAAACAGATAAGTCTTCAGCATGGTTTTGAATTGAATTGAATTGAATTGAATTGAATTTGAGAGTAAAATAATTTGTTTTGAATGGGCTACCTAATAACTTCATGGAGTGCCTCCTAGTCTTTGTATTTTTTGAACGTGTAAATAACAGATTTACATTTACCTGTTCTATTCCACTCATGATTTTATAGACCTCTTATCTTCTCCATTCTGAACAGACCCAGCCCCTTTAACTTTTCCTTGTAGGGGAGCCGTTGCATCTTGATTATCATTTCAGTTGCCCTTTTCTGTATCTTTTCTAATGTAACTATATTTTTTGAGATGCAGCGACCAGAACTGTACACATTACTCTAACTGTGGCCTCCTCATGGAGTGATTCAGAAGCATTATGACATTTGCTGTTTTATTCTTCATTCCTCTCCTAATAAATTCTTAACATTGTTTGCTTTTCTGATTGTTGCCGCACACTGAATGAAGTCCTATAAGGTATAAATGGTTAGTGAGCTGAGTTCTGTTTTAGTTTTAAGTTGATGCCCCGAGACATTGAGCTATCTCTATTTTTAATGTTAATTTTATTTTTGTGTTGTGTAATGTTGTCATGCCTACTGTGTCTGATTTAAGTTGTATCTAAATATGATTATAGTTACCATGTAACATTTGTAAGCCATTTTGACAGTTTTTAGAAAGATGTGATATAAACATTGGAAACAAACCACTTGTAATATTTCAGTCTCTCCTTGGGCTACTTTTGTAGGCTGGTAAGGTGCAAAATAACATATCTACTTTGTCTTCATTTTTCGTTTCAGCTTTTCCCAAGGACCCCTTAAAGATGTTCCTAATTTGATCTGCACTCCTCATACTGCATGGTACAGTGAACAGGCTTCAATTGAGTCCAGAGAAGAGGCAGCTAAGGAGATACGCAGAGCAATCTCAGGTATGTGGAGAGGCCAGCATCTAGTTAGCAAAAGTGCTTGAGGAAGCAGCCATCCAGGTTCTTGTGGCCTGGTTTGGCCTCTGTTGGAAGCAGGATGCTGGGCTTGATGGACCCTTGGTCTGACCCAGTATGGCATTTTCTTATGTTCTTATGAGGATGCAGCAGTCATTTTGGTGTGAGGAAGCAGTCATCTGTGTATCGGGGCAAGTAACAATGCAAACATCCACTTGGGAAACATTTTATTTAGCGGGATATTAAGATTTAAAAAATTTATTAACCGCCTATCAACATTTAGAAATGGTGAAATAATAATGAAAAAATGGGTAAAGGATACATCCAAGGAGGGAGCTAGTGAAGCAGAGGCTTTCTTTGTACATGCTCGCCAGTCTCCCCAAAACTCCTTAGGTTTCTCAGACTTCTTCTGTCTCTACAGGTCCCATTCCCGATGCCCTCCGGAACTGTGTTAATAAAGAATACTTGCTAGCAGCGGCTCAGTGGTCTGGGATGGAGCCAACAGCTTCCCATGCAGAACTGAATGGGGCTACAGCATACAGATCAGTGTGAGTTCTCAAGCTACAATATAATATAGTAACAGGAGCAAGAACTAGACTGCAGTGTACTGTCTGCAACCCTCTTTATGGGGCTGATAGGATACATCCAAGGGAGCTCAGAGAGATTGGGCCAGTTGCTTTCTAGCCCTAGTTCTGACTGAGACGGAAGCCTAAAAGAATTGGTGAAAACTGCTTGGCCAAAAAACAAAAATCAAAACCTCAAGAACTGTTCTGGCAATCAATTCAGTTCACTAGATCTTTGCCAGTAGGAGTGGTTCCATGGGACTGGAGAGAGACACATAAGTGGTAATAGAGAAGAGGGTGGAAACTACAAGATGGATAGTCTGATCTCCAAAGTGGAAAACTACCACAGGAAAGAATTGTGAAGTATCTCTTGAATCTAATGGGTTGGAAAATCTGAGGCTGCATAGTTTTTTTTGGTGGTTGTTGTTAAGCAGACTGAATTAGCCATTACATGTGGGTGATGTTATCTGGCGGCACTGAATGGACTCTTCTTTCCAAGCTAGTTGAGCTTTGAGCTCTACTGAGTATGTGCAGCAATTCCTGGGCAGGTGTTGCCTCATGAGCCTCTTCAGTCATGGACGTGACCTCATTCTCTCCTGATAAATTTCCTCAAAAATCCTTACAATCTTTTAAATGTGATAATATTTCTTCTATGTATTCTTAAGTTGCCTCACTACCTCTGCAGCTCCTCAACAGCACTTTTCAGTAGTATTTAAAAAAACCCAATAAAGCAACATGGCCTTCTTTCCCATCATGTCTAGCCCAAAGAAGAAGGTCATCAGTAGTGAGCGGCTTTAAAAGTTGTATCTGTGGAAAGGTTATGCCCCTCACCAATGGGCACGAGCTCGGTTACTGTTGCCTCTGTCTGGAACATGACACGAAGAACTGCTATACCTATGAACGCATGTCCCTGCCCTTGCAGTGTTTCAGGGCACTTCACATCAAGGAACTGTGTAAATCGCTCCGGAGTCGCAGTAGGTCCTTGTCCCGAGGTGCAGTCTGGGCTGCCTCGCCAGGTAAAGAGTTGAGTGGGAGCTTCTCTAAAACTCCCCTGTCTGCTCAGGCTGAAGCCAGGGGTCATGTTCCACCAACTTTTCTGCATCAATCATTGGAGCCATCACAGCCTGCATTTGAAGAAGTACAAACATTTGGCACCACTGCCATCGACATGCCCATCCTTGATGCCATCTGTACAAACAGCATCAGTGTTCTCGATGCACCTTCCACCAGTGCATTCAGTGCATGGCACAGTGAAGTGCATTGATGCAAAATGCATTGAGATTCTGGATGCTCGGTGTTCAGATGCACATAATGCACCAAAATGCTTGGGCTTTCATGCAGATGAAATTTCATGTGGACAAGTGCAGTGTGATGCATATAGGGAAAAATAATCCATGTTGTAGTTAGACAATGTTAGGTTTTATCTTAGGAGTTATCACCCAGGAAAGAAATCTAGGTATCATAGTAGATAATACATTGAAATTGTCTGCTCAGTGTTAGGAATTAGGAAGGGAATGGCAAGTAAAATGGCGGATGTCATAATGACTCTGTATTGCTCCATGGTGAGATCGTGCCTTGAATACAGTGTGCAATTCTTATTTATTTATTTATTTAACATTTTTATATACCGAAGTTCTAGCAACAATGTTGCTAATCACTTCGGTTTACATATAACATTGTAGTGACTTAACATGTGTGTCTTACATGGAACAGGAACATGAACTTGGAGAAAATTGAATAAATACTAATAACAAATAAGATTAAATAACAACAGTAGTAATAGAAATGTTATATACAGGCGATTAAAAATCAATTAAAGATAAGGTATCTGCAAAATAGATAGGAGGGATTGGAAAATTAATTCTTAGTTGTCGAGCAAGAGGTATTATATGGCATGGAACTGGAGGTTCGATTTGTGAATGGTGCTCAATCGAAGGCTTTAGAGAAAAGCCAAGTTTTAAGCCTTTTTTTAAAAGTGAGGGGGCATTGTTCAAGCCTGAGATCTGATGGTAGCGAGTTCCAGAGGAACGGACCTGCAGTGGAGAAGGCTCTTTTGTTTGAAGAAATTTTGAGTGGAGGGGTTTTCAGAGAGCCTTTTTGCGCAGTTCTCAGTGGACGAGAGGAAGTATGTAGCTGGAATGGGATCCTGAGGTCTAGGAATTCTTGTCACCACATCTCTAAAAAGATATAGGTGCACTGGAGAGGGTGCAGAGAAGGGTGACCAAAATAAGGGGCATGAAACGGCTGCCCTATGAGGAAAGGCTAAAGAGGTTAGGGCTGTTCAGTTTGGAGAAGAGATGACTGAGGGGGAATATGATAGAGGTTTTATACAATCATGAAAGGACTTGAACAGGATAATGTAAATCGGTTATTTACTCTCTCAGATAAAAGGACGACCAGGGGGCACTCCATGAAGTTAGCAAGTAGCTCATTTAAAATAAATCAAAATTCTTTTTCACTCAGCACATAGTTAAACTCTGGAATTCACTGCCAGGGGATGTGGTTACAGCAGTTAGTGTTACTGGGTTTAAAAAAGGTTTGGATAAGTTCCTCATGGATAAATCCATAAACTGCTATGATGGTAACTAATAAGCATTAGTAGCTTGTGGTCTGTCTAATGTTTGGGTACTTGTGTCTTGGATTGGCCACTGTTGGAAACAGGATGCTGGGTTTGATGGACCCTTGGTCTGACCCAGTATGGCATGTTCTTATGACATTCTCCATTCCTTTCCTAATAATTCCTATCATTTTATTTGCTTTTTTTGACCACTGCCACACCCTGAGCTGAGGATTGCAAAGTGTGGTCCTCTGTGATGCCTAGATCCTTTTCCTGGGAAGTGGCTCCTAATATGGAACCTAACACTGTGTAACTACAGCATGGGTTATTTTTCCCTATATGCATCACCTTGCACTTGTCCGCCTTAAACTTCATCTGCCATTTGGATGCCCAGGCTTCCAGTCTCGCAAGGTCTTCCTACAATTTATCACAATCTGCTTGTGATTTTAAAAACTCGGAATAATTTTATATCATCTGCAAATTTGATTATCTCATTATTCCCCTTTCCAGATCATTTATAAATATATTAAAAAGCACCAGTCACAATACAGATCTCTGAGACACTCCACTGTTTACCTTTCTCCACTGAGAAAACTGACGCTCTGTTTCCTATCTTTTAACCAGTTTGCAATGCACAATAGGACTGTGGCACAATAATGAGCGATCAAGGCTTCTTTGAGTATTTTTATTTACAATGTACATGAAACCACAGCATATCTGCTTACCTTCATCAGTAATGACAGTGACAATCACCATTCACATACATGATTTACCTTTAGGACAGCAATGTGGCAGGAACTTCTATCTCCTGGAGACCTGAGCCTGGTCTACTGATCCCAGCTGGACTCTGCTGGATCCCGCCCACAGAGTGCTCTCCCTTTTTGATCTTCATTCAAAAATTGGAAGAAGGATCCAACAGAAGAAAATAGGATAATGCATAAAATTGGCAAGTTAAATGTAAGACATTAAGTCAGGCTAAGAGAGAATTTGAAAAGAAGTTGGCTGTAGAGGCAAAAACTCACAGTAAAATCTTTTTTAAATATATCCGAAGCAGAAAGCCTGTGAGGGAGACAGTTGGACCGTTAGATGATCGAGGGGTTAAAGGGGCACTTAGAGAAGATAAGGCCATTGTGGAAAGATTAAATGATTTCTTTGCTTCGGTGTTTACTGAAGAGGATGTTGGGGAGGTACCCGTATTGGAGAAGGTTTTCATGGGTAATGATTCAGATGGACTGAACCAAATCACGGTGAACCTAGAAGATGTGGTAGACATGATTGACAAACTGAAGAGTAGTAAATTACCGGGACCGGATGGTATACACCCCAGAGTTCTGCAGGAACTAAAAAATGAAATTTCAGACCTATTAGTAAAAATTTGCAACCTATCATTAAAATCATCCATTGTACCTGAAGACTAGAGGATAGCAAATGTAACACCAATATTTAAAAAGGGCTCCAGGGGTGATCCGGGAAACTACAGACCGGTTAGCCTGACTTCAGTGCCAGGAAAAATAGTGGAAAGTGTTCTAAACATCAAAATCACAGAACATATAGAAAGACATGGTTTAATGGAACAAAGTCAGCATGGCTTTACCCAGGGCAAGTCTTGCCTCACAAATCTGCTTCACTTTTTTGAAGGGGTTAATAAACACGTGGATAAAGGTGAACCGGTAGATATAGTATACTTGGATTTTCAGAAGGTGTTTGACAAAGTTCCTCATGAGAGGCTTCTAGGAAAAGTAAAAAGTCATGGGATAGGAGGCGATGTCCTTTCGTGGATTGCAAACTGGCTAAAAGACAGGAAACAGAGAGTAGGATTAAATGGGCAATTTTCTCAGTGGAAGGGAGTGGACAGTGGAGTGCCTCAGGGATCTGTATTGGGACCCTTACTGTTCAATATATTTATAAATGATCTGGAAAGAAATACGACGAGTGAGATAATCAAATTTGCAGATGACACAAAATTGTTCAGAGTAGTTAAATCACAAGCAGATTGTGATAAATTGCAGGAAGACCTTGTGAGACTGGAAAATTGGGCATCCAAATGGCAGATGAAATTTAATGTGGATAAGTGCAAGGTGATGCATATAGGGAAAAATAACCCATGCTATAATTACACAATGTTGGGTTCCATATTAGGTGCTACAACCCTAGAAAGAGATCTAGGTGTCATAGTGGATAACACATTGAAATTGTCAGTTCAGTGTGCTGCAGCAGTCAAAAAAGCAAACAGAATGTTAGGAATTATTAGGAAGGGAATGGTGAATAAAACGGAAAATGTCATAATGCCTCTGTATCGCTCCATGGTGAGACCGCACCTTGAATACTGTGTACAATTCTGGTCGATTGGCTCTGTTCCCTTAGGTATCATTGACGGTTACTCAGTGGTGGCTCATCCAGATGTTGTCCGTTTTCTCAAGGGAGCCAAGCACTTGAATCCTCTGGTCCAGGTTACTTGTCCCTCGTGGAGTCTTAACTTGGTTCTCCGGGTTCTCTGCAAAGCTCCTTTTGAACCTTTTAAGGAGGCTACGCTTAAGGATTTGACTCTCAAAACCGTCTTTTTGGTGTCCATTTATTCAGCCAGCAGAGCTCCAAGCGTTGTCGTGCAGAGAGCCTTTCCTACATTTCTCGGATTCAGGGGTATCCCTTAAGACGGTACCCTCTTTCTTGCCAAAGGTCCTGTCTTCTTTTCATGTCAATCAGTCTGTGGAACTTCCGGCTTTTTCTTCGTCAGAAGTAGCAAATACAGCTGGGGGTGATCTGCGGCGCCTCAATGTGAAACGGGTCTTGCTGTCTTACCTTCAGGTTACAAATGAGTTCCGGGTCTCTGACCACTTGTTTGTTCTGAGGAATGGTCCAAATAAAGGTAATAAGGCTTCCAAGGCCACTATCGTGCGTTGGCTAAAGGAGGCCATTGCGTCGGCTTACATCTGAAAGGGTCAGCACGTGCCGGAAGGCTTAAAAGCTCATTCCTTACGGTCTCAGGCTGCTCCTTGGGCGGAGAGTCAATCGGTCTCTCCGCAGGAAATATGCAGAGCAGCTACTTGGAAATCCCTGCATACTTTTGCTCGTCATTACCGCCTTGATGTGCAGGTGCCAGTTTTTGGCTCCTTCGGGCGACAGGTTCTTCGAGCGGCTCTGTCTCGGTCCCACCCTGTTTAGGGAAGCTTAGGTACCCAGCAGTCTGGACTGATCCGGGTACGTACAGGGAAAGGAAAACTGGTTCTTACCTGCTAATTTCCGTTCCTGTAGTACCACGGATCAGTCCAGACACCCTCCCGTGCGAGATCTGACACGTCCGCTCGAATGTTCTGTCTTTTTCTACAGGTTTTTTCAATTATCTGATTTGTTGTCTACTATTACTAAAGGCACCAGAAGCATCTACCAGATGAAATAAAATTGAATGCAAGAGCGTTTTTCTTCATACAGAATCTTTTCAATTGTTCACTTGTTCAATTTCTTAGTTTTTTCTTATTGCTTGCTTGATCTTTGGGACGTTATATCGGCTTTGAAAGTACTTTATACTGAAGAGGTGTAGGGTAGGCTCTGTCCAGATATAGGATACCCCTACAGTTTTGGTCTGTCTCCACCTGCTGGACAGGAGGCTCAACCCATGGTCTGGACTGATCCGGGTACTACAGGAACGAAAATTAGCAGGTAAGAACCAATTTTCCTTTTTTTTTTTACTAAGCATTTAATTAAGCTCTGGAATTTGTTGCTGGAGGATGTGGTAAAAGCTGTTAGTGTAGCTGTGAGTGGGGAGCATCTGTTAAGGATAGTAACTGCTGCACCGGGGGCGGGCGGGGGTGTAACTTGCTGGTACAGCAGTTACTACCCTTAACAGATGCTCCCTCTCAGTCGGCAGAGAGGAAAAGAGGACTTGGTCTGGGATACTGCACAGGACTGAGCCAAGTCCTAAAGGAAATGGTGAGAGTGTGACTTGCCGGCGTGGCGATTAATACCCTTAACCAATAAGCTTTGCTGCTTTACATGCAATGGAAACATTGCTCTCCGCTTCAATGGCAGTGGAAAAAGGAAACTGGATTCAGACAACAAGCAAGAGGGCCCTGATGTCTGTGGACCTGATACGCAGACATAAGGGAAAAAGCACAGCTCTGCTTCTACAGCCAAGTCCATAAATAAAGCACGTTAAGCAGCACTATGAATTTACAAGAGACCTCATTACCTAGTAAAAAATGTTACTAGCTGAAATTGTTATGGGCATCATAAGGTTTGGGGATTACTGCACAGAGCGACAGTTTAGTATCTTAAGCTTGCTGGGCAGACTGGAAGGACCATTTGGTCTTTTTGTGCTGTCACTACTATCAGGCCGATACAGAAAGAAGAGCGGGCGAGCGCCCACTCTCCCGACCCGCTCACAGGCCACTCTTCTGGGCGCGCAATTTAGTAAAAGGAAACACTAGGGACACTAGCGCGTCCCTAGCGCCTCCTTTTTGACAGAAGCGGCGGCTGTCAGCGGGTTTGACAGCTGACGCTCAATTTTTCCGCTATCAGTTCTCGAGCCCGCTGACAGGCACGGGTTCGGAAAACAAATGCCGGTATAATTGAGCGTCCGTCTTCCGACCCGCTGGCCGCAGGCACATTTTAAACTTTTTAAATTAAAATTTTTTTTTTTAATTTTTGGGGCCTCTGACTTAATATTGCTATGATATTGAGTCGGAGAGTGCACAGAAAAGCAGTTTTTTCTGCTTTTCTGTGCACTTCCCCAGTGCCAGCCGAAATTAGTGCCTGTCTTTGGGCAGGTGTTAATTTTTGAAAGCAAAATGTGCAGCTTTGCTGCACATTTTGCTTTCTGAATCGCGTGGGAATAACTAATAGGCTCATCAGCATGCATTTGCATGTTGCAGGCGCTATTAGTTTCGGGGGGTTGGCCACGGATTTTTGACGCGCTATTACCCCTTACTGTATAAGGGATATAGCTAGCGCGTCGAAGGCGCGCGTCCAAACCCGGGCACTTTACTGTATTGGCTCGTATCTTACTGTGTTAGCTGAGTTTAAAAAATGTTTGGACAGGTTTCTGGGAAAAAAAGACCATTACCCATTATTAAGGTGGAGTGCAGAAATTCACTGCTTATTCCTGCTATAAGCAGTCTGGAATCTCTCTACTCCTTGGGATCCTGCCAGGGATTTGTCACTTGAATTGGAAACAGGATACTGGGCTTGCTAGACCTTTGTCTGATCCAGTGTGGCAAATCGTATGTTCTTAGCCAGAGCAAGAGGAATGCTAGGGTACATAAGAATGAAAAGAGGAAGTGATAATGACATTGTTCAGGTTGTTGGTGAGACCTCACCTGCAGCACCGTGACCCCTTCTGGCGACTGTACCTCTGAAAGGATATAGAAAATATGGTTCAGGAAAGGATTACAAAAATAGTGCATGGTCTGCAGCAAAAGCTCTTTAAGAAGAGACTTAACAACCTAAACGTGTAAACCCTAGATGACAAGAGAGAGGGGGGTAGGATAGGTATTCATTTGTGTTACAGGTTTATATAATGCACAAGAGACAATTTTGTGCGAAAGACTTTTTTTTAGAAAAAGTGGTCATGATGTGAGGCTCCAGGGGTAGAATTTTTGGAATTACAACATAATGTTGAATGCATGAGAGCCTTCTAGGGGAAGTGGTGGAGAGAAAACCAGTAATGGAATTGATGGAAGTCTGTGAATAACCTTAGAGGATCCCTAGTTGTGAAATTGAGAGGGAAAATAAAAAATCAGATGGGTCTATGGCATGCACTACGAAGCAAAGGTGGGTGACTAGATGAGCCTTATT
The DNA here is from genome assembly GCF_901001135.1 of Rhinatrema bivittatum. Classification (NCBI taxonomy): domain Eukaryota; kingdom Metazoa; phylum Chordata; class Amphibia; order Gymnophiona; family Rhinatrematidae; genus Rhinatrema; species Rhinatrema bivittatum. The sequence continues at coordinate 57,578,045 of NC_042632.1, read as the reverse complement.
TCCTATCATTTTCTGCTTCACTGTCCCAGTCCCTTCATCCTTCCTTTCCTTCTTTTAAAGGTGACTGGTACTTACCAGCTCTTCTATTTTTCAGGTTTCCTCCAGTGGTTGGAGTGGCTCCGCCTGTATTACCAGCAAGCTCTGTGGATGGGCTTGTGGCACCACCCATTGCACATGTGACTCACACGCCATCTCCCGGACAAACCAGCAAACCGGAACCAGACAGAGAGATTTCCTCAGACCAGTAGCAACTTTGCTTACTTTTTCCCTCCCTCCTTGTGTCCTGACCCTGACCAGGAATCTGGCTTTCTCAGCATTCTCACGGTCTTACCTGCTAGAGCAGTGCTAAGCAAGCTCTGTTCCCCTCCAAATCTTAGTCGTGATGTTTTGTTCCTTTCAAATTTGAAAAAGAACTTTAGATATTTCCTTGAACAGAGATATTCAGAGATATTTTGTAAACAATTTAGTTTTATGAAAAAATGTAAGTGAATATTTCTGTGTGCTGGATCTAATTTACAAGGTGCTGTGCCAGAGGATTTTCAGTTATCTGAGACCAGGCTGAAGTTATCTCTGCAACTGAGGGTATTGCATGTGCCAGCATCTGTACTGATCTTAAATGGCCCTACATGTGGACGTTTTGCACAGATATGAGGGGGTACTACTTGCAGTAGCGTGTGAACAGATGTTTAGAAGCGTACGCATGAATGCAGAATGGGGCACTGTCGATGACTGTTTGGATGTGAAGGGACAGTGTGTGCACGGATGCAAGGGGACACTGTTAGTGTGCATAGATGTGGAAATGTATGCCCTGATGAGAGATGAAGTACTTTGGAAGCTGTGCATAGATGAGAAATGAGGTACTGTGTGGAAGCCTGTTGCGGTGATGTGAAGTGAGTGGTTTTTATTTTATTTTTCCCAGGCGTTTCAGTGTTTAAAAAAATCAGAGGAAAAATGGCTTTCACTAATTTTTCTCCTGTTTCTTATAACAGTCATTTTTCCACTTATTTGTTTTGTTATAACATTGAAATCTCTGTGAGGTGCGATATTTCCAGTAAGCTGAGAGGGGAAGGGCAGTGAGAAGGTTTGGGTGACCTATTGTGAAGGGGTGTGTATGAAGGACAAGTGCTGCTGTCTGAGGAGGTAGCTATAGCTTTTTTTTAGTTGCTTCTGTTTAGGAAATGTTTCTTCTTTTTGGGGGACAAAGTGAAAATCAAAGTTGAGGTCTCAGAGAAACAGGAGTTCCCACCACGGGAAGCCGTTGAAGAGCAAATTATATTTTGTGCCATCTATGAAACTTTTGTGGTTTTAGGGATGTGCTTAAAACTTCCAAAGAAAGACCACACAATTCTACATCCCTTGCTAATTGATATTTTTCTGTCTGCTTCACTTTTCTGCAGTATCTCAGTCATGGTGCTTGCTCAGTTTGTATGTACATTTGGCAAATGTTCACTGTTGAGGAAAACAGATGCTTTATTTGGACTGACACTCGTGGATTATATGCAGATTCGTTTTTTCTGTTACAAAGCCTCATTTGGATTGCTGGATTGTCCAACATACCCCATCTCAGATTCTCATGCAGTGTCAGCTGCCATTCCCCATGACACTTGCAAATTAAAAAAAAAATTAGGTTTTGGACAGCAGGAATATGTCCTCCTCCTTTCTGTCTAGAAAATCTTGATATATTGGTCTCACGATCTGTCTGCTCCTGTCTGACATCAGACGCTAAGGCTGCTGCTGCTTCCTAGTTTACTGGAGGTCTCTTGGAGAGCTGCAGAGGAAGCTTAGGCACTGGATTATCCGCCTGCATCCTTACCAGCTGCTTCTATCCGTGCGCTTATGTGTACAGCTGTGCTTCAGTCTCCATGAACAAAAGTAAATAGGCATAAAGTGGGGGCAAGGTTCTGTAGATATGCTGTTTTACACATATAAATGACTTTGATTATTGCTCTGCAAAGAAACTCACTCCTGATGCAGGTAGGATGGAGCAATTGTTAGTGTGTGAAACTGTTGGTTAGATTTTCATTTCTAAATTAAATGCTTGCTTGGAGGCCAGCAACTTTTTAAACTTTGAGAGCTGTTAACTGTGTAAAGATGTGCCCCTCTAGCAAGTGTCTGGTTGTATGCAATAAAAATTAGTTTCTCTGGATTTTCAGCTAGCTGATGCCTATGGAGGACAAAATAGTAAAGCTTCCAGGAAGCAGAATGCAAGGGAAAAAGTAAGACTGCCACTAGAGGGCAGAGCTGCAGTTGGGTAAACAGCGAGGAGCTGGAAATTTAGTGGCGGGCCTTGGTGTCAGCTCTGCTGGATTTGTGATGCAATTTGGAAAAGATTGTGAAGGGCCCAAAAGCCAACGTCCTCTCCACACAGCCTGCCAAGCGCCCCCAGAAATTCACCAAACCAAGACCAGTTTTACCATATTTTAAGAATTAAGATGTTTGCTTGTAGAGGTAGTGGCAGTTTTATTGGACAGCTTGAATGATTTTCACTTAGGACAGTTGAATGCCAAGTATCATCTAGCACTGGAACAAAATCAGTTTTGATTGCTGTTTGTTCTCATTTTCTAAGCAATCCAGAGAAGGCAGTGGTTGCTTGGTGACAATTCAGCACCTGCTGCAGATAAATACATTTCTGTCATCCTTATACAATAAAGATTTCAAGGTGCATATCTGAACTGCTTTTGAGCCAGAAAGATTAGGGGCTGCTGATGGACTTAGAAATTTGAACAAAGTCACTCTGACCAAACATTTTAAAATAATCTTTATCATCCATCTTGAAAGAAATATTGTTTACTGGATTTTCAGGAACAGCCAAGTTGTTGGCTTCTGAGTTTTTAAATCTTGTCCTTTTAAACTCAATTTTTTGTCTTAAATGCCTTGATTGGACCACCTTTTGAACCACTGGGGATCTTTGTTCTTCATCTGTTGTGTTTGTTTTAGCTATCTTATGTGCATGAAAAGTGAGTGAGCTAAAATCCTGCTCTGCATCACTTTAGTTTCTGCAATTTTTATTTTTAAGGACTATGTTCCAAGTTTCATTCAAACATTAATTCTTTATGTCTACATCTAAAATATTCAAAGGAAAAGTAGTTGCACTTGCTGGACATTGAGCAGTGAGTATACTTATCTAAATACAGCAAAGGACTTTTGGAAGTCAGAATTATTGCTTGTTTTATCTTCTGCCAATGAGGGATTGCCAGCATCAAAACTTTCCATTTTCAGAATGATCAAGTGCTGCACGTCAGAGGCCTATATGAAATCTCACAGGGAACTATTTAAAGTAGGCAAGGCACATGCTGTCATATTTAGCATCTGTAGAATAGAGCAGCAGGGGACCAACTTGGAGCTCATTCCTTCTCTAAGCACTACAGACTTCACAAATGAACATTCGATTACCTCTACAGATAGTCTGGTCTAATATGGATGTTCTTTCAGCCAGCATGCTGAGATTAATATCACTCAAAGCACACCTCCAGAAGATGTCATTTTCACTCCAGCTCTTCTGTCAGCCTCCAGTTTAGTTCATTGGGCTCACTAGAATGAGGTGTGTTCCATAGGTGTGCAAAAGCATTGGCTGCATTGATGCAGTCTCTCTCCAGGTGCCTGAAGCTGTTGACTTTTTTGCCTGGGTTGCTATTGGGACTATTGAAGTGAAACTGGACAGGTGAACCGAGGAGCAAAATGATTCCAAGGCTTAGGGCCACAAATGGTTAAACTGCAAATCTCGACTGCAAGCAGATATTTTACTGATGTGTGAGTAGGCATCAGCAGCAGACAATTGATATGATGCTGAGCATAGCTTGAAAATGACACTTGAAGGTAACCAACTTTCAAGACCTGTATGCAAATCGAGTCGGAAATCAGAATCCAGAGTTACTGGCATGGTTTGAGAGCCTGACAGAGTATCAGTGTATAGGTAGAAGTAAGATATGCTCAGACAAGAGGAGCAGGACAGCAAACTCATTCTTTGAGGATTATGTTAAGATGGCTGTATATCCTAGAAGTAGCCTTCTATTTTAGGTGATAGCCAAGTTTATAGCAGATAACAGCATCTAATTCTGTGCTTGCTAGCTGGAGCTATGGGTTATTGCCAGAAACAGTCTATGACTAAAATAAAGGAGAATGTTTATTTGGTCCAAATTTAGACAAAATTCTCAAAAGATTTTCCAGAAGAGTAAAAAGCCCTGCTTCCACAGTACAGGTCCCTGAAAGAGGCAGAAGGCTTATTCAGGTCTGTTCAGCTTTTGTTTCAGATCCTAGTTCTAATATCAGAGGTTTGAGGATGATTTCTTTTTCATTTGAAGGATATTGAGGAATTTGATATTGTATCTAAAAGTATTAAATGTTTATGATTAAAAAAACCCCCAAAAACTTCTCATAATTGTCTTTAAGATGAGTTATTCAGGCCATTCAGTCAGAAAATGTCCTTGGAGGCCTAGTTGCATGTTCCCAGAGCTGCAAGCAATCAAAACTCATACAATTTGCAGTACAAGAAAGTCACTAAAGCTTTCTTTTTGGACTTGCAGTTGTTTGGCATTCCTTCCTTGCACAACTTGATCGTTCTAGCACTTCATATTGAAAGACAGCAGTGCAGAGATAAGTCATACGGACTGGATGATGAATTTGGAGAAAAGCCATACTATAGCAATACAAAATGTTTATCATATGATTTCAGATTCTGCTTTAGAAATGTTTTTGGATAAGAAGTGAGGAAGATGGAAAAGAAGTTGTTGGAAACAGTTGAGTGCCTGCATATCCTGGGATTGGTCTGGTACATCAAGCAGCAGGCTAAGTTTCCCATGAGAGTGAGAGGTTGGTCTATTCTAAGAAATGGCTGCCTTCATAGTTTTGAAGTTGCTGAAGGAAGTGAGAAACTTGCTACAATGGTGGTTGAGGAGAAGAGTGACCCAGAATATATGTTGTAGAAAAAATGTAGATACTACATTTAAATGTGCAGGAGGTGAAAGCAGTATACCTCAGTCATAAAACTTTGTACACGTTTTAGATGCCAACAAGGAAGGAGGAGCTTGCATACAAGGACAGAGGTGACAAAGGTTCTAGAATAAACAGAGACGTTCCTGAAACGTAAACAAGGAAACAAAATATCCAGGTGGTACTGACCGAACAGAAAGGAGGTGAAGACAGGAAAGTGGCAACTGAACAATACATAAGATGGAGCTCAGCATTGATGGTCTTGATGGCATCTAACAGCAAAAAGTGAGCAGATATTAAAGCAGGCATGGGGGAAACATTCTATGTGTTTCCCCATGGATTGCAATATCCAAAGTTTTAGAAAATATTAGGAAACCCGCAGGGGAAGTAATTTTAATAGTTCCATACTAGCCAAGAACATTGTGTTTTTCATTGTTGATAGAGCTGATCAGATTACCAGCAGGGAAGGAAATACTAAAATGGTTTATGGTTTACTTGGTTTTTTAAACTGTCACATCAATAATAAAACCATCACAATGGTATACAATCAATAAGAGCAGAAAATACAATAATAATAATAAAATAAAATGGTTAATATATCTTAAAAGACAAAATTTTATTGTAAAACATATCTAAAAGGGCCGTTAATAACACAATAAATATAATAAAAGCAAAACATCAAAATAAAAGTGACACAGTGTACTAAAAGCAAAAACAGAGGTGCGTAAAATTCACTACTTGCTGGTGGGTTGACCTGACTCAACATAGGCACATGTAAAGAGCCATGTCTTTAAATCGGCTTTAAATGTTTTGGTGTCTGTTTGTAGTTGTCGGTAGGATGGCAAAGCTTGAGGCCTGCGATCGAGATTGCTCTCTCTCTGACTTCGCTGAGTCGTGCTGATTTAATTGTGGGGATGGATAGGAGACTTTTATTACTGGATCTAAGGTTACTTTGCGGTATATGTAAACGGATGGCAGAGTTTAACCATTCTGTTTTGTTTCCGTAAAATATGTTATGAAGCATGCAAGCTATTTTATATTGTACATGAAAAGTAATGGGCAGCCAATGTAATGAGATTAGGATGGGGGTGATGTCATCACATTTCTTTACTCCAGATAACACCCTTGCTGCCCGCGTTTTGTAAAACCTGCAGTGGTCTTGTGGTACTGTGAGGAAGGCCAAGCAATAAGACATTACAATAGTGGATATTAGATACTATCAGGGCTTGTAGAACCGATCTAAAATCTTTCGGGTCCAGGAGGGGTTTCAACTTTCTTAAGGTAAGGAGCTTGAAGTATCCAGTTCTTATTTTCTTTTTTTTTCATTTTATTTTTATTCAATTATAACATTTATAATAAATGAAATAATCATGTATACAGATATTCCAAACAAATCTAGAACAATCCCATAGTTCACTTAACAATTCAATCACTAAGAACATCTGATCTAGCCCACGTCTAGGGGAGTAGAGAGAGAATGAAACTTAAGTACATGTCACTATCTTTACACATCCTATTCCTTTAACCTATCTGAGACTTTTGAGTCTTATCCCTTAAGAAACGCTGTAGCTGTGAAGGATCAAAGAAAATAAATTTATTTGATTCATAAGTGATTTGGCACTTACATGGGAATTTTAAAAAGAAAATAGCACCTATATCCAAAGCTGCTTGCTTTAAAGATAAAAATTGTTTCCGTCTGGCTTGTGTAGCTCGAGATACATCGGGGAAAACCTGAATTTTTTGGCCGCAGAAATCAAAAGATTTATTTTGAAAGTATTTACTAAAAAATAAAACCTTGTCTTTTTTTCAATAAAAAAGTAACCAGCAAAGTAGCTCGGGCTGCTATATTATCCAAAGAGTCCTCCAGGAAAGTTGACACACCAGGACTCCCTAATGTGTCAACACCTCCTTCAACAGCTTGAGACGTTTTCCTTTGGGGAAGATAATACATTTTTTAAATCATTGGTACATTCTGAGTTTCATAGGAAAGAATTTCAACCACGTACTTCTTAATTAATTCAAAATCTCACATTAATCTGGATATTGGAAAATTTAGTAAATGCAGATTGTGAGATCTTATTTCATTCTCCATTAATTCCATTCTAGCATGTAATACCAAATTATCTTTTATAAAGGATATATTGGTTGTTTGTAAATTTTTTATCATTGGATTCAAGTTAGTAACAACCTGCTCCAGTTTTTCAGTCCTACTATCTAGGTCTACTAATTTCTCTCTTGTCTCTACTGAAAACGTATGAATCTTAGACATAGTACCTGACATTTTCTTATCGATTTTCATTATCAATCTCCATAAATCCAACATTGATATGTTTTCAGGTTCTGACACATGTTCTTCCACCAAACTACCTAGTTCGAGGACTGATGGACATGGAACATTATTCCCCCTCGTAGTACTCTCAGTATCTAAAGTAACCATTTCTTCTTGTATATTACCCCCAGTGTAATCAGCCACACTTAACTTAGTGTGATTTTCAACCACTTGGGATGTAATATTAGTACCTGCAACCAAAATACCTTCCCTTATAGGTTCCAAGGAGGAATGTGGTGTGGACTTGGGGGTAGAGGGTACTTCTAAAGAGGAGTTCCCCTCTTCCATCCCCCCTGAATGGACTCCCTCACTCTTACTATGTGGGAGTCCATAGGTCCAATCCTTTTTGACTGAGAAGAGATAGGTGAAGAAGTATATTTTGACTTACGTTTTCTACCCATAATATTTTTTCATTCAGAAGGGGCGCGCGCCGCAGGTCGTCTGTTTTTATTAGTCCTGCGGGGCTCCCCCGCTGACGTCACTTCCGGGTCACGCCCCCACGCCAATTCCCTCACCTCTGAATCAGAGGAACTTCAGGTAACAAGCAATGCAGACGAAAGGTCTTTTCCTCTCCAGCACTCAATCACCTCTCACAGCTCCCCCCATCTCTTATTTTCAATGCAATGTGCTTTTTTAATTGTTCCATATCCAAGGTGATAGCTAGGTCCCTAACTAATGTGGATGTTTTTATCTTAGAAATGCTGCTGAGACATATTGGTGGTATTTCTATTTCCATACATTTTCGTTCTAAAAATATCTGTTTTCTTTGTGTTAAGAATAAGTTTCAGAGGTATAAGTAATTGATTAATAGCGTTTAGATACATAGCAACGGTTTTGAGAGAATGTTCTATGGACACCTCTATAGGGACAAGGAACTGTATGTCAACCGCATATATATAAAAATTGAGGCCTAGCCCTGAGAGAAAATGGCAGATTAGTAACAGATAAATATTACAAAGTGTAGCGGAAAGCGTTGAGCCTTGCAGCACTCCAGTTTCTAAAGGAAAGTTATTGGAGAATGTATTTTTTATCTTTACATGAAAAAGTCGGTTGGTTAAAAAGGACGTAAACCAGTTTTAAACAACATCTTGTATCCCGATCTCTTTAAGATGAGAGAGTAAGATATGGTGATCCATCGGATCAAAAGCTGCCGAAAGATCCAATAAGACTAGAAAGTAGCTTTGACCGTAATAAAAACCCCTAAGAATAGTATCTCAAAAGGAGATTAAAAGAGATTCTGTGTTAAAATTTTTTCTAAAACTGAATTGATTTGGAAATAAAATGTTATTTGATTCAAGATAGATATCTAGTTGTCTCTGGACGACTTTTCAATTAGTTTTGCTACGAATGGGAGTTTGGAAATTGGTCTATAATTGGTCATTTGGGTGGCATCAAGCTTTTTTTTTTTTCTTCATCTACCACTACTATTAAGATGGAAATGCTGTGAAGAAAAAGATACTCAGAGTAATCAGTGGTCTTGTGCAGTCATGTAAATGTTGCAAATACAGCATATCACAGAATATGGAGAAAGAAATATGCAGAATGGTGTAAAAAGGTCACTGTATATAATTTTAGAATTTGTATTTCAAACTTGAAGTAGGCTTAGAGGAAACACGTTAAAAGTTCATGAAACTACATTTTCAATTGTAACAGTATATATCGATTGAAAAGAAGTTTGCAACCTCTCAATTATTTGCTTTTCAGAACAGCAAAGTTAAAGTTTTCCAAAAATGAATGTTGTGGTGCATGTGTGGAATCTTAATTTAGTTTCTGTTTGAACCATTGAATTCTGTTTACTGGTCAGAAAATACAAGGAGGAAAGTGTTTTCAGCAAGAAGATTGACATTCAAACCCTAACTTCTGTTGACCGTTACATTCAGTTCTTTAGGAAAAAAAAGTTATATTAAGAACTGTTTCAAGTTTTATACTGAAGATTATTTTATTTTACATTAATCTGAGAACATTACCCACTCCTTTGTCCAGAGCATAAAAAAAGAAGAGGCCTGCACAGTCTAGGTCTTTAAAAAGCATTAAAGTTTTATGTGGACAGATCAAGCATTTTATTTTATTTGGATCTGGAAGAAGTCAACTTGCATCTAAAACAGCTATAAAAAGTGGCATATCTGAAGCCTATAAACTGAGAGAGCACCTGTTCTGTAATTAAAGATTATTCAGACAAGGGCAATATCTCCATCCCTTGCTGAGAGAGTGCAAGCAAAGTGGCAGCATGGCGTTCTTTTGGATGCATTCTGCAGGGCCTCTATTTGGATTAGGCATGTTTAGGTTGTGACAAGTTCTTATTGGTTTGGATTGCATGTGAATGTAACAGAAGAAGGGTTTTTGGTCTTGTCAGTCACTCTTCTTTTCTGCTAATCCACATCAGTCCATACTGAACCTTCTCCATAACATAATTTTCTGTCAAGTTATTGTGCTGTACTAGAGTGTCTTATTTACTTTCAGGGAATAGGAGAACTTGTACTTTAAAGGATGGTTGGGAGCTTGATAAGATCTGTATTTACTTTACTAAAAAGGAATCCTAAGTGTTATCTTTGAGTTTGTAGCTGATTGTAGAGTTGAACACTATGGAATTACCTTGACCTGGAGACTGATGGGAAGAGATGACATCGTTGGAAAGTGTGTAGTCAGTGATGTTTTCATTGCTCTCAGCCTACTGGGTGAAGGAACATCCTTTTTAGCCCATACTGGTGTGGCTTAATCAATAGCACCAACAAAGATTCAGGCTTTTTTTCATTGACGTTCAGCTCTGGCATGTACCACCTATCCAGATTGGTTGGGAGAACAACATGTATTAGGAATACCTCTATCAATTCCTTTTATATTAGTTCTCTAGACCAGTTGGATTATCCCTTCCTAATTAATGCATCTGTTCCTGTGTATCCTGCATTATTAGCTATCATGATCTTTTTTTTTTTTAAGTATTTTTTCAGTTTTTATGGCTATAAAAGTTGCTTGACTGGGAAGGAAGAGGAGTTTTAGTGCTCGATGTCAAAAAGGAACAAACAGTTCACAAAAGAAGTGAGATCTTGGTGTGTGTTAATCTCAGCCTAAGAAGGAGCGGACATAACCCAGCTGTCTGTACTGGTGTGGAGAATTAGTAGGAATTGAGAGAGGTAAGCTAATGTTTTCATTAAAAGACAGCTAACATAAAATTCATAATAAGATAATTGGCGTTGCTGCCAATATAACTATTACTGTGTGCAGGATTTCCTTACTTTGCTCCTCTTGTGGTCCTCATGGATATTACTGCTTATAATGATAGTAATAATACCATAAGAGTCACTGCTAGCAACTCAGTGAGCACAATGCTGAATGTAGTTTGTGTCTTCATTCCTGGCTTTTGTATGTGTGCAATTCATGAAGATGTCAATGAGCACAAACGCTGTCTCTCTTCACTTGTCTTTCAGTTTTATTGGATACTATTTGTTCACTCTTGTTTTATTGGTAAGATACATATGGTTGGATTGTATAATTTTTTCTTTAACTAGAACATTCACCATTGTTTTTCTTTGAAATTGAAATGCACCAGTATTTTACTTTACAAAATGAATTTGAATCAAAGTAGAGAAAAAAAGTCTAAAATGGAGCTTGTATTTATACGATGAGTTTGGACAGTCAGAAGTAAGTGGGGAGAGGAAGCAAAATAGACAAGGGATCAGGGTGGGGAAAGCAGGATGGACAGACAGACGCTGGGCAAAGGAGAAGCTGAGCAGGGCAAGACAGACACCATTAGGTGAATTTTCAGAGAAAGATAACCTTGTTGCCTACATTTTAGGAAGCTTTCAATTTGAACTTAGGTTCCTAAATTTAAGTCCTGCCTAAGACTGAAAACCTAACTTAATTCCCCCAACCTGATTCTGATCACTTTCTATACATCTGGTAAAAATAGGAATAAAATGTTTTGTATTCAGTGGGGAAAAATGTTGATTTAGGAAGATTTAGGAACCTAACTCCTTAAGTTAGATGTCTAGATATTTTGAGTATCAGCCTTCAAGTCTATGGTCTTAGGACAGAAGAAAATGGATAGACCAGAGAGATGAGAGAGACAGAGGTGGAAGTTCTATGAGCAGGACAGAAAGATGTCATGGGCTTCAGTCCAAGGTTTGCCGCTGCAAGCTCATGCTGAATGTGAGGGCAGTTAAGTCACTGTTTGTCTCTTGACAGACAGTCTTGTGTAATACTTTGATAGAATTGTATGTAAAGTTTGTATGAATGTTGACAGCCATTGCGTGTTTGGATTTTGCTTGAACTATAGATAAGTGAGTGCATAGCAGCATTGCTTACCTGACAGGGTGTAAGGCTGGGTAATACTGAATGTACACTCTCTCATGTAGTCTCCGTGGGAAGAAAGTCTTTGTATTTCATGAGCACATCATCTTAAATGCTTTGTGCATTCTCTCCCTTTTCCTTCTCTTATGATTTTGTACATTATAAATTATTTTCCACTACAGATGATATCTTGAATACCAGCTGATGAATATGTTAAAATTGTTCATCTTTTCTGCTGCTGTCTCCTTCCATACATCATTTCTTCTAGGGATTCTGCCCTATCTTCTCTGCTTGGTTGCAGAAAGTTGAGTGCATCATGAACATGTTAGAAGTAAAAAAAAAAAAAAAAAAATTTCCATCATTGGAGCAGGGTTGCCATAGCCCCATGGACAGGAAGTAAAGCAGAAGCTTTGAAGGATGTTTCTAGTACATGGTGACCCTGCAGAAATGTAAATTTAGCACTGTCAATATTCAACCAGTTTTTGGCATGTGCTTGGAAAGATAGTGAGATGTCAGAAAATAGTTAAGTTAGTTATTCTGACATTTGATACCTCAGCAAAAGTGAAAATGCATAACTGAAACTTGGATAAATTTATCAACCAATTTAACAATAAAGTAGAAATTAACTATTTGGTACCTGATATGTATTAAGTTTGTCCACATTAAAAGTCTTATGTTTTTTGAGAAAGTCAAATATAATCTGACATTTTTAATTATACAGTGAAGATAGAGATCCTGAAGTTGGTATTTCTGTTAATCCACCTCCAGCAGCAGTAGGATGACAGGAGATGAGACTGACATTGACTCCTCCAAATTAATTTTTAGTCTCCCCATGCTTGTGTATGAAAGTCAAAATCCAACAGAACCAGCATCTAAAAGGGCCATGTGCAGGGAGGAGTTCTCCTCATGAGGGTAGTTGTGCTTGGCTAAAGACCCGTGCAAACATCCTGCTATCCATGTGAAAAATAGATGTTCCCGCTGCATGTACTGTTTTGCCTTTTCTCACCACTCCAGGCAAAGGCTGTTTGAAAAGTGCCACCTTAGCATCTATGGGAAAAATGCTTAGAACATCTGCCACTTAAAGCAATCTCAGGCAGAGCTTGGCGTTAATGAACGGCCTTAAGTTCCAGACTTTAATATAGGACGGATAGGTTTTCAGATGCAAAAAGCCAAGAAAAAATATAGAGCTTAAACTACCAGGGCCTTTAGTTTTCTGCAGCAGCCAGAGAATTACACAGCCAGAAATGTAGAAATCTTTGGCAGGTCTACAGTATAAACTTTGTCTGTATATTACCTCTTAAGTAGTAAAAATAGTTGCATGTAAAAGAGAAATGTTTTTTTTTTACTAATGAGATATTGAAAACCCTGGTATTACAGTTACTTAACTATGCAATTGCGATATCACCAGACCTCATTAGTTGTCTTATGGTGGTGCAGGGGTGGGACGTTAAGATTCCTAATTATTTTGATGCATATCCCCACTGTTCACCTGTCCGCATTCATTCAGTGGAAGACTTGTTACTGGTATTGAATTTACATAGAATTAAATAATGTTTAGTTGTAAATCCTACCTTTCAGGAGTTTATGCATAATAAAATCCTCACTTTCCAGCTTTTCATAGAAGATAATAGGGTTTTCCCACCTTGGTCTGCCTGCACAATGTTTGTCAGTGCTAAACCTTACTGAGGCAATCTTTAGGGATTCTGAGCTTCTTTGTGCAAAGAAACAGTTTGATTTTTTATACCATTTCATTCATTTTGTTGTTTCTCTGTCAACAATATAAAAGAGCATTTTCTGTAAGAAACTGTTAAAATAAGAGATTTTGTGGTAATAAGCAAATTCCACTGAATTACAAAAGGATCTTGAAATAAGCTTTACCCACTGCAGAATGAATTTTGGCAACCACTTCCTGCCATCAGTCCCTGCGTTTACATCCTCTCTTCCTCATAGTCCTTGAATTTGCACTCCCTCTTATAAATAAATCTGTGTAGTCACATCCCCCACCCATAATTCTCTTTTCCTCCTCTCATCCTGGAAATCAGATCCCCCTGTTCTCCTCTGACCTGCAGTCACTTTCTGCTCCTCTCTCTCTGATGCCTGCAGTCACACACAACCCTCCCAATCCTCCTGATGCCTGCAGTTACAACCTTCATCCCACCCCTCCATCTTTTCCTTCTCCTCATCCCCGCAGTTCCATGTTTTCCCATCTCTTCCTGGTCTCTGCAGTCACATCCCTCCATTCCCTTGGAAGAGATTTCTCTCCTCCTCAAGTCAGGGATGGTTACTGTGCAGCCATCTGGGAAAGAGGATATGGAAAAGATTTGGTGGGCAGCCCTTCCTGTTTAGTGATGGTGATTCCACCATCTCCCTACCCTAATTTTATTGGAAGACTGTTATCAAGGTCACTCCTCAGTCTACTCTTTTCTAGGCTAAATCAACCAAACTCCTTCATCCAGCCCTCCTAAGGTTACACCCCCCCCCCCCCCACACACACACACCAGCTCTTTAGTTATACACTGAAATAAAATCTACTCTTACAGACTGTTCTCAGCACTTGTTTCAGCAATGATTGTTTGTATGCAAACTGTCTTAATAAATGGCTTGCAGATATTTCAGCACAAAACTGGTTTAATGAGAGCTTGTAGCATAGCAAGCTATCGAGGTCCCTAATTATCTCTCTTCCCAAAACACTTTTAGCTAATGTTTCTTCATTAAATATTTCTTGCCAGTATTGAGTTTTTGAAGTATGAATTAGGAACTTGTAAACTCGATGCCTGGTGACTAGGAGGAGTTAAGTAACAAACCGCATTGCTAGAAGACAGAAGTGTTATATTTTCTGTATTGTTTCTCAATGAAAATTCTGCTGTGAAGTTTTAAGAGGGTGTTTGTATTGAAGTACACTGTACTGGTCCCATCTTCTTCCTGTACAGGTCCCAGGACAGGCTCGACTTTCCTAGGGCACAGTATTCTGAGGCCTTTCACTTACTGCTTTCTTACAGGTCATTATCTGTACCAGATTTTATAATTACTCTCTAAGGGTCAGAAGTATATTTTTGTACACAATGAACAAGCTTCCTTTTTTCAGCTGAACAATTAAACTGTGAAACATTTCAAAGTCAAATCACCTAAAATAGAACCTTTTTTTATTTTGCTTTTTTTTTTTTTATATAGAAATTTTGTTTCTCTGACTGCAAAATCTTTAGTTTTCCACTTCATGCCTCTAGAAAATTTGTTAGAGAATTTTTGTTCATTTCTTGGAAATATTTTAATAAAGTTGTACAACCAGTATGCCAGCTCTGGTAGTTCGCTGTCATCTTTACAGACATTTTTCTATTTTTAAGTTGGTGATCAAGATGATGATAGGTTGGTTACCATAATCATTATCTCAGAGTGTTACAACATGAAACAAGGTTTACAATAGTTACAGTGTACATTAGTAATAGGGAGCCGCGTAGTGCCAGGGGTATCTGCAAATCCAAAATTCCTGTTCATATGCCAGATCGGTCCAGGCAAGTGGGTTTTGCATCCCTACCAGCAGATGGAAGCAGAGAAAAATACTTTTGAGGTACTGCTACATAAGAGTGCCACCTGCAGTCCTTCAGTATTTCTCTGTCTCCAGCAGATGGTAGAGATGCAAACCTGCAGGCTGAGATAGGGGGGAAAAAAAAGAAAGAAAAAGTTTAGATTAGGTTTAGAAGAAAAGGTTTGAGAAGATGCTTCCTGAGGTGTTAAGTTCCTTCGTGGTCCATCCCTCAGGTTGAGCCAGGCAAGTGAGGGGTTGGTAATTCCTTAAGCAGCTTTAGCCTGCAGCATCCAGGGGTCCTGGTTCCTTCTTTCCTCCTGAAGGTTTCTTCCCCGAAGTTTTCTCCAGCAGCAGAGAAGTATTTATTTCTTCTGGCTGGGATTTCTTCTTTGGTGGATGCAGTCTCTCAGGCTGTGTGGGTGCATAGCTGGCCTTTGGTGGGGAACAGATTGAGAGCTTACAGGTTCCAGAGTGTTTCAGAGCTGGTGGAGCTTCGGGCAGTGTGCTCGGCTACTGACTCGTGCCGCAATCGGGCTGACATTTTAGCGCAGCAGGCAATATCAATTATGTGAAGGCTTAATGATCTGTCTCCAAATGCGGGAAAGCATGTCGGGCCTGTAGTTCCAACTGTGTGCATCTTAATTCAGCTGCACTGTGCCAGGAGTGTGCCACTGGAGGGGAAACCCTGATAGGTCCTTGGGAGTTTGCAGCCTGGCAAGCAGGAAGAAAGCATGCAGCAAGAGATAAGCAGACTCTGAGGAGCCCCAAAATTCCCCTCCCCCACTTTCACCTGCAATCCAGACTGGGTTGGAGGAACAGGGGGAGGAAGATCAGGCAAAGGGGTCTTTACCGGACGATGATGTGGAAGATTTTTCCAAAGACTTTGTCTTGTTTCTGCACATGCAGGAAGTAAATGGCCCCTCAATAGCCACAGTGCCTGTCAAGGGGTCCTTGAACATGGGATCAGGGGACCTGCTTTGCTGTTTGGACCTTGCCTATCCTAATGGAATCTGAGGAATCAGATGATTTACAGGATGGACTGGGTGATGATCTGGGCGATGACCCTGGAGACGATCTGGCAGGGGACATGGCAGGTGGGGACTGCGATGGGGATAAGGATCTTGTAGATCCTGACAAGGTTCCAATTACGGAGGGTGATAACCCATGTGAGGTTCGTCTGTTCCATAAAGAGGAGTTGAAGCTTCTTATTCCCCAGGTGCTAAAGGAACTGGGTATTAAGGTGATCCAGCAGAAGTCGGATAATGAAGGGGTGGACCCAGTGCTGGATGGGTTGCGAGGTCCTCCAAAGGATTTTCTGCTGTTAAAGTTTGGAAACTGAACCAGGATTTTCCGGAAGTGGGTAATGGCGAAGTTGTACCCTTTAACAGAGGATGCTTTGCAACTGCTAGTCTTGCCTAAGGTGGATGCTTCAGTGTTGGTCACCAAGAAGATCATTCCAGTGTCAGGGTCGGCTGCATTAAAGGATGCCCAAGTTCGCAAGCTGGAAATTCAGCTGAAGAGGATGTTTGAGGTCTTGCTTTGAGCCTATGAGCAGCAATCTGTGATAGTCTCATACAAAGGGCCTGTTTATGCTGAGTGCACAAGTCTCAGGAGAAGAGCTTAGCTGATTCTAACAATGCTAGGCAAGCGGCCCAGGTGGAGGCTGGGATTTGGTATGTGGCCGATGCATTGTGGGATTTGGTATGTGGCCGATGCATTGTATGATTTGATCCATACTTCAGCCAGGAGTATGGTCGCAGCAATCCCAGCACGCCAACTTCTGTGGTTTCGGAATTGGTTGGCGGATATGTGGTCCAAGTCTCAGCTCTGTAATCTTCCTTTTAAAGGATAGTTTTTATTTGGAGAGGTCCAGAAGCAGTTGATGAAGCATTTGAGGGAGTCATTGGGGAATAAGTTGCCAGAGGATAAGAAGACCAGCAGGAAGACTTTCACGGCTTGCTTCCGTTTTCAGGGTACAAGATGGTTTCATCCCAAAAAGAGCTCTTCGGTGTCCTTGCAGAAGCAGGGATATGGAAGGCAGCAGTCCTTTTGCAGTTTCCGAAAACCCCTCAGAGAGAGTTCCAGTCGGCACAGGAAGTGGTAAATCATCGCAATGAAGCCAGGCTGGTCCACTCTCCTGGGGAGGCTGTCGGGGTATGCCTAACACAATTTTACGAGGAGTGGACCAGATCACCTTGGACCAATGGGTGCTAGAGGTGATAAGAGATAGCTAGCCTTAGAATTTTCTCACCCCATCGTAGTGTCACATTTCGTGTCCCGCAGAAGCAGGAAGCGATTTGGGATATGTTGCGTCTCCTTCAGCGTTTGGGCGTGATCATGCTGGTACCATCAATAGATCAGGATCAAGGGAGATACTTGATTTATTTTGTGGTTCCCAAAAAGGAGGGGACTTATTGACCCATCCTTGATCTGCAGAAGGTGAATGCGGTTCTGCAAGTGCCCTGGTTTCATATGGAGACGACATGGACTGTAATAGTGGCGGTCTGTCAGGGGGGGGGGGGAGTTTTAGGGTTTGTTTGGACTTGGCAGAAGCTTATTTTCACAAACCTAGATGCACGGATCATCAGAAGTTTCTTCATTTAATGCTGCTGGGTCAACATTTCCAGTTTCGGACCCTTCCATTAAGATTAGTGACTGCACCATGCACTTTCACAAAGGTGGTGGTTGTGGTAGCGGCAGTGCTCTGGATGGAAGAAGTCCTAGTTCATCCTTATCTGGATGACTGGCTTATCCAAGCAAAGTCAGAGGAGGAATATCGGCAATCAGTTTGGAGGGTGCTGGAGATGTTGTGCTCTCTGGGCTGGGTGGTGAACCTAGGGAAGAGTTACTTGGTTCTGACCCAGACATTTGAGCGAGGTTTATCACCCGACTGGGCAGAGTGTTTCTGACTTCGGAGATGATTCTGGAGTTAGTTGCAGGTGGTCTGGCTTCTGCTAATGCTGGTGTTTAGGGCCTGGGATTATCTTCAGGTGCTGGGTGTTATGGCATCTATGCTGGATTTGGTTCCATGAGCCTTTGCCCATATGTGTCCGCTCCAGAGGGCGCTTCTGTCCCGTTGGAATCCATTGAAGGAGTTTCGTCAGCCCTTACTGTTGCTGGAATTCTCCAGATCCAGTCTCTTGTGGTGGATGTCTTAGCCCAATTTGGAGAAGGAATGGATCTGGAGGTTCCGGAGTGGGTCATATTGACAACAGATGCCAGCCTCAGAGGTTGAGGGCGGTCTTCCAAGGGCAGATGGCACAAGGACTGTGGCCATCAGTAGAAGCATCCTGGTCTATCGGTTAGAAACGAAACGAGGGCAGTGCGCAGGGCATTTGTGGAATTCCTCCCATAGTTCGGTGTCGAATGGTCAGTGTGTTCTTGGACAGTGCGACAACAGTGGTGAATATTAATTGGCAGGGCGGAATGAAGAGTCGAAGTGTGGCTCTGGAGGCTTAGGAATAGTTTGTCTGGACAGAAAAATATCTGGAGGGGATTGAGGCATCTCATGTGGCTGTATTGGACAACCGTGCAGGTGGATTTTCTCAGCAGGCAGCAGTTGGATCTGGGGAAATGGGAACTGTCGGTGGAGGCCTTCGATCTCATTCGAGCCAGGTGGGGCAGCTCCCAACTGGATCTAATGGCAATGTGAGGCAGTGCCAAAGTGGTGCAGTTCTTTAGTCGCAGAAGAGAGGTAGGAGCCGAAGGGATCGAATCTCTGGTATTTCCGTAGCCAACGGGAATTCTGCTGTAGTGTTTCCTTCATGGCCTCTTGTAGGTCAGGTTGCAGTGCATAGAGCAACATCCGGGCAGGCTGGTTCTAGTAGCGCCAGAGTGGCCACAGCATCCGAGATTTGCAGATCTGATTCATCTCGCTGTGGATGGGCCCATCCGATTGGCTCATCTGCAAGGCCAGCTTAGGCAAGGGCCTTTCTTTTGGGACTGGGTGGATCATAGTTTGGCTTTTGAGAGGAGACTATTAAGATCCGAAGGGTACTCTGAGTCGGTTGTGGTGACATTGCTACAGGCAAGGAGGCCAGCCACTTCGCTGAGTGTGGAAAGATTTTCGGTCCTGGTGTATAGAGGAGGGCATGGACCCATTGTGGATGGATATTCTGCACATCTTGGCCTTTTTGCAGCAGGGCTTTTCAAAGAGTTTGGCCTATAATTCACTTCAGGTGCAGGTGGCAGCTTTGGGTTGTGTTTGTGAGAAGTTACAGGGAAAGGCCTTTGACTTCCCATTAGGATAGCTTATGTTTTCTCATTGGGCCAAGCATTTGTGACCGCCAGTGAGAATGTGTCCCTTGTGGAATCTTAACTTGGTCTTGCGAGGTCTTTATGGTCCTCCATTTGAACCTTTACGGAGGGCATTGCTGAAGGACCTTACTTTTAAAATGGTGTTTTTGGTGGCGAGTTGTTTGGCCAGAAGATTTCGGAACTTCAGGCCTTATCCTGAGAGAGCTGTTCCTGTGGATTTCAGAGGATGGCGTGGCTTTGCGTACCATACCCTCGTTTTTGCCGAAGGTGGTTTCTCCTTTCCACCTCAACCAGACAGTGGAACTACTGGGATTTCCGAATTTGTCTGCAGAACGAGCACATGCCAGGGAGCTTCACTTATCAGATGTGCGGCGGACCTTGATGCATTATCTTAAGGTCACTAACAGTTTCCGACGATCAGATCATCTGTTTGTTTTGATCGGGGCACAAACAAAGGAGCCAACACATCTAAAGCCACTATTTCTCGGTGGTTAAAGAAGACTATTTTTTCGGCCTATCTCTGTAAAGGCCAGAAAGTTCCGGAGAGGTTGTGGGCGCATTCATCTAGAGTGCAAGCAGCTTCTTGGGTGGAGTGTCAGTTGGTGTCACCTCAAGAGATCTGTAGAGCGATGACATGGTCTTCCCTTCACACTTTCACCAGACATTACCTCTTGGAGATAAGCTTTGATGAGTGTTCTGCAAGCGAGTCTTTTGGGGGCCCACCCAGTGTAGGGGAGCTTGGGTACATGGACGCACGTATTTTATAACATGCGCGGCAGATTTTGTAATCCATGCGTGCATGGGGTGTTAGAGAATTGCAATTCCCGTGTGACGATACATTGAGGCCTTCCCCAGTTCCCTACCCCCTAAACCCTTTCTCCTACCTGTCTTTTTTTTGTTTTGTTTTTTAATTTTGTTGCTTACTGCTCCAACTTGCGCACACCTTCCGATCCTTCCCCGGTACAGCAGCAAATGGCCACTGTACCGGCCGCCTCTAGCCCCACCCCTGGACCGCCTCTTTAACTGGACCCGGCACTTCAGTGTATAACGGGGATTATGTGCATGGCTGAGCCTCTTTGAAGATGCGCGCAGCGTGCAGAAGGCCTGGCCACGCCAATAACCCCCGTTTTTTGCATGCGGGGGGATTTAAAATTTGGCTGATTGTTGAATTTGAGTTCTACTTGGCTTGGGTACAGGTCAATACTGAAAGACTGCAGGTGGCACTCTGTTACGTAGCAGTGTCTGAAAAGATTTTATTCTTTGCCTCCCTTTGCTGGTAGGGATGCAAAACCCACGTGTCTGGACTGATCTGTGGTATTTCAGGAACAAAAATTAGCAGGTAAGAACCAGTTTTACTTTCTTGGTGGTGCACAAACATAAGTACATTAAATCAAATGAAATCAATTCAAAACAGTAACTACATAATGCATTTTTTCAATCATCATACATAAATTTAATAGAACACTTAAAAAAATATATCACATATCACAAATTAGGACTTAGCTAAAACATTATATCCACATAGGTTTTATGTAGATTGTTTTAATTACCTATTTGGCATGTCTAATTAGGTAAAGTGTGTATCAAATTAAATTTCACATCAGTATTGTGAGCTAGATCTATAACAACTGGATCAAAATAAGTAGAAGGGAGTAGTTAATTAAACGAGGATGGGAAGATGTAATAGGCATAATTATGAAATAGTGCATAGTACAAAGGAGCATATGTTGAAGCAGGGGAGAGAGATTGAGGTGAGGCTAAATAGGTCATGATCTCTATCTAGCTCTGTCTTAGAACTAGTGATAAGGTTGTGGCTCTTCTCACTTTCTGCTTGTCATGAGCTCCCCTCTCTCTCATTTTGTCTCAGGACTGATACTGGCTCACTGCTCCTCATCCTTGGATGCTTTGTCAAGGTTGCAGTGGACCATGGCTTCTCACCCTTGGTCTCTTTCTCAGGGCTGTGTCCTGGGGTGCCACTGGATTACAGCTTTTGCTGACTATCTTGGCATATATATATATATATATATATACATATATATAATAGGTGCTAATTTGATTGTTACAAAAAAAAAATCCAGTTTTCTATAGCAAGTGGTATAAAAGTGAGGGTATTATTTTAAATTTTTCCTTGTTTGTAATATAAAATATGCCCATATTTTGTAATTTAAATCATAAATCATGACATTGAATAAATGATTCTTTTAGTGATTAACATTTTTTTGTTTTTGTTTTTTAACATGTTGAGGTAAACTTATGGTTTTGCTGAATCAATGTGTTCAACCCACCTAACACAATATCTAATTCTGCCATTTCTGCAGATCATAGAAATAAAGGTTGACAAAAGTTACAGCTAATATCTTTTATTGGACTAACATACGGTATTTCTGTGACAAGCTTTTGAAGGTACAGTCTTTGAAAGCTAATCACAAAGATATTAAGTTGCTGGAGATATCTTACTGTATTTTTTGATAATCTTTATATGCATCCTAGTAGACTAACACAGCAACTACTCTACTGTGCAACAGCAGTCAAAAAGCAAACAGAATGTTACGAATTATTTGGAAAGGAATGGAGAATGTTGTAATGCCTCTGTATCGCTTCATGGTGAGTTCATACCTAGAGTACTGCATGCAGTTCTGGTTGCTGCCTCTCAAAAATAAGTTGTACTGGAAAAATTACAGAGAAGGGCGACCAAAATGATAAAGGGAAATAAACAGCTCCCTTATGAAGAAAGGCTAAAGAGGTTAAGGCTGCTTAGCTTGGAGAAGAGTATTTTTGAAAAACTCAGGATAGCTGAGAATCAGAAACTGTCAAAATACAAAGGATCCAGCTATATGTAGAACTCAATATAGACTTGCTTACTTGCAACCGTCATACATAGCCTCAGTAGTAGAATGGCTTATAGTGTCAAGCCCATATAACTCTGGGCTTGAATAATCATAGGTTGCTGTAAGAATTTAAGAAGCAAACACTGTGTAAACACTACAAATGTTTGCTCTTAACGTTTTCCACCAGCCAGGGGAGTAATACTTCCTGAAGTGCACGCTCCAACACGGCAGTGTTTCGGAGTGTCAGACTCCTTCCTCAGGGAACTTCAGGGAGGTGGTTTGCTGGTGCAATTCTGTGTGGAAATACAATGAAAGAGTTCTAAAAATGCCAAAGGCTAATAGTTCAAACAAATGGCAAAGATATGGAAGCAATGAAAAACTTACTTTGAAATGATGTTTCTGGTCATTCAAGAAGCGGTGCAAAACACTGGCTGAAATCGCTAAAAAGACAATACATGAAAAGGAAACGCATATGGGGTGCAGAAAAAACCTCCTCAATAGGAAAACTAATGCGTTAAAAAGATGCAATTTAACATCTGTATCAGTTTCAGAGTCTCTCAGTATTCTAAGTATTGTCATTGCAGTAACCATGCCCGAGTCATTCGAAGAGCCTACAAAAGGGCCACTTTTTCTGACAGATGTCAGCTACTACAATATAAACATCGTAATGAATCTCCCAGTATCATCTGCGTTCTGCCATACACAGAACTTACTACTTACGTCAAACAAGCCATTATGAACAATTGGCACGTTCTCAGTCCCCATTCGCTGTTTCACGAACCCCCTATGTTTGCATATTCTCGAGGTCACAACATCAAACAGAAGGTTGTCAGAGCAGCGCCTCGCTCTCAATGTGGTTCTTCATCAGGGTCATTTACAACATGTGGAAAATGCTCTTGTTGTAGTCAAGCTTTGACCAGTTCCCATTGGACTGATCCTCATACAGGATTAAAGATTGTTCACAAACATCATGTTGATTGCAACACAGATTTTGTAATTTATGTACTTCAGTGTCCCTGTAATAAAATTTACATAGGACGCACTCGACGCAAGATCCGCATCAGACTTGTGGAACACCGGAGTAGGATCAATACTCAGGACATTAAAGCTCCATTAGTCCAACACAGCTTAGCTCATACACACACATTCGATGAATACAAATGGGCTATCTTGGAACACATTCCCCAGCATTGGAGAGGAGGCGATAGAACATCTCAGCTCAACTACAAAGAAAATCGTTGGATTTTTCAACTGCATTCCACGGAACCGCAGGGGCTAAATGAAAGAGTAGAATGGTTTTCCCTTACTTAATATTACATTATACATGGATTTTTCTTTTTCATTACTTCACAAGTTGTTTTTCAAATACCACAATCTGTGTATGGTTTTCAATTCTGACTATACAGTCACCATTACAATACGGTTTCCCTTCAGACTTTATGAGCCATGCACAGGCCTTTTTTAATTTTATTAGGGGCCATCCAGGCAAAAATCTTTTACCTTGTAAGTATGGAGTTTCCCCCACGCGATGCCCTGCACTTTTGATTCATTTCGCATCCGTCTCGTTTTTTCAAAATGGCCGTCGCATGACGTCATTGCCCATATATGGATTTCAGCTGGGCTAGTATTTCCTCACATACGTCATTAACCTAATATGGTCATCACCAAATTTGGAGGTGCATTCGTCATTTCCTGCCAGCACTGACTTCAGTCGACAGGTCCCCTTTAAAACCGGCGTTTTTACCCGCAGTTCTCTGTCACTTTTAGCGGCAAGAATCTCGGCAAGGCTGCTCACTTTCGGGGCACGTAAGTTTATTACTGTTTTACCTGGTTACTGCAATGACAATACTTAGAATACTGAGAGACTCTGAAACTGATACAGATGTTAAATTGCATCTTTTTAACGCATTAGTTTTCCTATTGAGGAGGTTTTTTCTGCACCCCATATGCGTTTCCTTTTCATGTATTGTCTTTTTAGCGATTTCAGCCAGTGTTTTGCACCGCTTCTTGAATGACCAGAAACATCATTTCAAAGTAAGTTTTTCATTGCTTCCATATCTTTGCCATTTGTTTGAACTATTAGCCTTTGGCATTTTTAGAACTCTTTCATTGTATTTCCACACAGAATTGCACCAGCAAACCACCTCCCTGAAGTTCCCTGAGGAAGGAGTCTGACACTCCGAAACACTGCCGTGTTGGAGCGTGCACTTCAGGAAGTATTACTCCCCTGGCTGGTGGAAAACGTTAAGAGCAAACATTTGTAGTGTTTACACAGTGTTTGCTTCTTAAATTCTTACAGCAACCTATGATTATTCAAGCCCAGAGTTATATGGGCTTGACACTATAAGCCATTCTACTACTGAGGCTATGTATGACGGTTGCAAGTAAGCAAGTCTATATTGAGTTCTACATATAGCTGGATCCTTTGTATTTTGATAGCTTGGAGAAGAAACAGCAGAGGGGAGATTTGATAGAGATCTATAAAATTATGAGTGGAACAGAAGGGGTAAATGTGAATTTATTTACTCTTTCAAAAAATGCCAAGAGAATAGTCCATGAAGTTTGTATTTATTTCTTTATTTGATTTATATTTTGCTGTTTGGCTCTTCAAAGCAAATTACATTCAGGTATTTCCCTATCCTCAAAGGGGCGGATTTTAAGAGCCCTGCTCGCCTAAATCCGGGCGGATTTAGGCGAGCAGGGCCCTGCGCGCCGGTGCGCCTATTTTACATAGGCGCACCGGCGCGCGCAGAGCCCCGGGACTCGCGTAAGTCCCGGGGTTTTCAGAGGGGGGCGTGTCGGGGGGGCGGGCCCGATCTGCGTGGCGTTTTCAGGGCGTGTCGGGGGCGGGCCCGGGGGCGTGGTTACAGCCCGGGGCGGTCCGGGGGCATGGCCTCGCCCTCCGGACCTGCCCCCAGGTTGCGTCCCGGCGCGCTAGCGGCCCGCTGGCGCGTGGGGATTTACGTCTCCCTCCGGGAGGCATAAATCCCCCGACAAAGGTAAGGGGGGGGTTTAGACAGGGCCGGGCGGGTGGGTTAGGTAGAGGAAGGGAGGGGAAGGTGAGGGGAGGGCGTTAGAGAATTCCCTCCGAGGCCGCTCCGATTTCGGAGCGGCCTCGGAGGGAATGGAGGTAGGCTGTGCGGCTCGGCGCGCGCTGGCTATACAGAATCGGTAGCCTTGCGCGCGCCGATCCAGGATTTTAGCGGATACCGCGGCTACGCGCGTATCTACTAAAATCCAGCGTACTTTTGTTGGCGCCTGATGCGCCAACAAAAGTACGCCAAATCGCGCTTTCTGAAAATCTACCCCAAAGGGTTTACAATCTAAGGGCCAGATTCATTAAGGCTTTTCTCCCATTTTGTTTCTATGGGAAAATCCCTTAGTGAATCAGTACTAAGGGGGTCAATTATCAAATTGCTTTATGGCGTTTTTGCATGCGTTAAGGTGTTTTTCGTGCAAAAACGCCATAACGCATGGTGTTATCTCAACCTAGCTTGATGGACTCTCTACCTGGGAAACATCAAGCTAGGTTGAGAGAACATTGTACAAATCTCATCTTTGTCTGAGTTTCCTCACTCCGAAGGTCATCAAATCTTCACAAGAGTGTACTGTTCTGTTTGTACGTCTCACTCTGAATGTGAAAGTGGCCCATAACCCCTACACTACTACTTAAACCTCTCCTTGAGTTACTAGGTGGGCCTCATATAGAGGTATAAATACCTAAGTACTATAGCTAGTCTGTCTCTCTCTCTCTCTTCCCTCCCCCACGTGGTTGTAGGTAGGAATTACAACAATTGTGGTACTTTCTTCAAAGTGTGAAAAAGTTATCGCAGTCTGCGGTAATATGTATGCAAAGCACTAAATAGGTTATTACCATAAAACACACCCCTTTTCCTATCGCATGTGATATTTACTGCATTTTGATAAATCTAGGCCTAAGTTTGTACCTGAGGCAGTGGAGGGTAAAGTGACTTGCCCAAGGTTACAAGGAACTGCAGTGTGATTTGAACCCTGGTTTTTGTAGCCTGCTGCTGTAACCACTATGCTGGTACTTCAGCACATTTAAAAGATATCGTAGAAAATTTTTTACTCAGGATGTAGTAAAGGCAGTTAGCCTAGCTGGATTTAAAATAAGGTTTGCACAAATTCCTGGAGAATAGAGAGAGAATGTTATCAGTGGCAAGGCTCATGCTTTTGAATAATTTACAGACTGATTTACACAAACAGTAATGCATAAAGACTTAAAAACAAAAAAACAATTTCAGTTTTATTAAAATATTTTATCAGCAAGATATCTGCCCAGTGTGGAGACTCAGTTAAGTCTCATTTTATATTTTATTTTGTGTTTATTTTTTAATATTAAGTGTCTTAATTCTGATGTATTTTACGATTTGATTTTATTAATTTGTAGCCATTTTTATGTCACTGTAGTTTCATGCTTTTATGAATGTTTACCTTAAAAGCAGTCTGCAACTCAGGTTGTGTGGCATAGAAATGTTATAAATAAATAAAGTTGGAGCAGAATGTCTCTGAGCCAAGCAATCCTGTGCTGTTTCAACAGATGAAGAGGAACCTATATGGATTTCTGAAGAGGATGTATTTCCTCCAGCTCATATTAAAGAATTCCTTTGCCTCTTTGATTCTTGAAAGGAGAGGTGTGTTGGAGTCTCTCCTGTCCCACAGACTGGAGCTTCACCCGATTCACGCTGGTGTGCAACCCACTGTAAGAGTTGCTGGCTGTAGTCTTCATCCCCCAGTGGTACATCAAGATTTCTCCCCTGCTTGGGGAGTCCCACCTAGAGTCAGAAAATGAGGAAGGAGCTTTAGCTCAGCTTCCTTCTGGTGCAATAGAGGTCTTCACCTCAGTTACCAATTTCATTATTGAAGTCATGGATCAGAATTCCATATTGGTCAGGGGCACAGGAGAGTTCAACACAGATTCTGTTGGACCCCTTGTCTGACTTACTGCAGCACTGCTCCTCTACAAGTTTCGTTTAAGTTAGCAAGTGTACTTGATATCAGTGTATGTTGTGAATGAAACGATCTGAGAGAGGAGGTCTTTGGTCTTCTATAGTTCCTACAACCTCTTGTGCACTATTCAGCAATCCCACTTCTCAAGTTGTTTCAAGACCTCCAGTCAAGGATGTGACTATCTCCCACCTCTTGCTTTTTCAGTGGCCCAAAAGCTAGACTTGAAGTAAAGGTGCAGTTGGCTCCTAGCTTTAGTGTTGTCCAACTTTTTCACCACTCCGTGATGGTAGAGTTGGCTCTTAAGCAGGCCAAAAAGACTTGAATATTCCAATACACCCCAGGGAAAGGATCTGAAACTCCTGAATACTTTTGGCAAGAAAGTCTTCCAGAGAAAAAGAACTACCCAGCACTAAAACTGCATCTATGTATTGAAATGCTTTCTTTCTCTACATCTGAGAAGATCCATACTTTTTAACCCATAAAATAATTCTGATTACCAAAAAATAACCTGAAAACTAGATTATTTTCTACCAAGGAAGATTATGAAACCAATAAAGTGTCTTTCCTGAATCTCTTCAGCAGCTGCTCTAGAAAATTAGTAATATTAAGGCTATTTATTATAGGGGAGGAAGTATCTCTCTTTCTAAGCTCTTCCTTCCCTTAAAGGGTAAATAGTAAGCCTTAGGAGTGGAAGAGATTCCTTTGTCAAGCCAAGACATTCCATCAGATATTTCTTGACCAACTCTGCAGGAGAAATGAGGGATCTTTGGAAAAATAAGAATATACAAATTAAATGTCAGATTAATTCTCAAACATTTTCAAATGCCGATGGATCAGAGCACTATCCTTAACAGCCACTATTTTAAAATCTTGAAAATATAAGTTCTGAGATTCCAAATACTGAATTTTAGCCACAATCTCAATGGTATTTGACTGAACCATGGCCAGTTGACCTTTAACCAAATGAACTGAAGTATTAATATCATCCAGTCATCTGTTTTAAGTTTTCTTTAAGAATTCTATTGCTTTCCACATGTCCTCGAGAATAATTGTGGCAGGTTTAACTAAGATGGATTTCCAAAAGTCCTCAGAATGCTGCTATTGAGAGAGTATTGGGGACTGAGAACAAGCCCTCACATCAGAGATAGAACCAACACTATTCCTTGTTAACAGCAATGGAGATGGAAGACTATCATCAGGACTCAAGGTAATCTCTAACTGTGGCACATGCAATGGGTCTGCAATGAGTAATGTGCCCAATTGCTGCTGCTCAATTACCTGAAGAGCGAAGCCGAACTCTTCTCTTGACCATAATTATAATCAGAAGGTAATGAAGCAGATCTGCTCTGAATAGTGAAAAGAGAACCCCGAGCAAGGCAAAGAAGAAACTGGCACATAGGAGCGCGCCCCTTTGTTGTGCGGCTTCGGCATGCCGCCACTTGTACCCAGAGTTGGCTCTTCCCACGGGCATCACTTTCAGCTGGGGGCTTCTGGCATGCATGTTGGTCAAGGAAGTACAGGAAACTGGTGGTAGGTCTCCCTCCTCCATCCGATGTACAGGGCATCATTTCTTGAGCTTGGAGTTGGCTCTTCCCATGGGTATCGTTCTCATCTGTGGCCTCTGACACGCACATTGGCTGAGGAAGCACAGGGAACTATTGGTATGCCTCCATTGTAATCAAATCTATCTCCTATATATTAATTGTGGATATAAGAACATAAGAAATTGCCATACTGGGTCAGACCAAGTGTCCATCAAGCCCAGCATCCTGTTTCCAACAGTGGCCAATCCAGGCTACAAGTACCTGGCAAGTACCCAAACATTAAGTATATCCCATGCTACTGATGCTAGTAATAGCAGTGATTATTTTCTAAGTCAACTTGATGGACTTCTCCTCCAAGCGCTTATTCAAACCTTTTTTAAACCCAGCTACACTAACTGCACTAACCACGCCCCCTGGCAACAAATTCCAGAGTTTTTAATTGTGCGTTGAGTGAAAGAATTTTCTTCAATTAGTTTTAAATGTACTACATGCTAACTTCATGGAATGTGCCCCCTTTTATTATCTGAAAAAGTAAATAACCGATTCACATTTACCCGTTCTAGACCTCTCATGATTTTAAAGACACCTATCATATCCCCCCTCAGCCATCTCTTCTCCAAGCTTGAACAGCCCTTACCTCTTTAGTCATTCCTCATAGGGGAGCTGTTCCATCCCCTTTATCATTTCGGTTGCCCTTCTCTGTACCTTCTCCATCGCAACTATATCTTTTTAAAGATGCAGTGACCAGCATTGTACAAAGTATTCAAGGTACGGTCTCACCATGGAGCGATACAGAGGCATTATGACATTTTCCATTTTATTCACCATTCCCTTCTTAATAATTCCTAACATTGTTTTCTTTTTTGACTGCTGCAGCACACAGCCGACGATTTCAATGTATTATCCACTATGACGCTTAGATCTCTTTCCTGGGTGGTAGCTCCTAATATGGAACCTAACATCGTATGACTACAGCATGGGTTATTTTTCCCTATATACAACACCTTGCACTTATCCACATTAAATTTCATCTGCCATTTGGATGCCCAATTTCCCAGTCTCACAAGGTCCTCCTGCAATTTATCACAATCTGCTTGTGATTTAACTATTCTGAATAATTTTATATCCCTTTCCAGATCATTTATAAATATATTGAAAAGTATGGGTTCTAGAACAGATCCTTGAGGCACTTCACTGTTTAACCTTTTCCACTGAGAAAATTGTCCATTTAATCCTACTCTCTGTTTCCTGTCTTTTAACCAGTTTGTAATCCATGAAAAGACATCACCACCTATCTCATGGCTTTTTAATTTTCCTTGAAGCCTCTCCTGAGGAACTTTGTCAAATGCCTTCTGAAAATCCAAATACCTACATCTACCGATTCACCTTTATCTACATGTTTATTAAACCCTTCATATCCTGAAAACTAGTCTTGTTTGTGGCTCTTGATGACTGGAGTTGGCCACCCCTCCCCTAGAGTGTTCACAAAGTGCCTGGTGGTGGTAAAAGTGCAGCTGGCACTGTACATAACCCAGTGTGCCACCTGCAGTCTCTAAGTATTGACTTGTACCCAAGCCAAGATGACAGCAACAACCATAAATTTTTAAGCAAGTTTCTAAGCAAACTCGCTCCCCTCTAACAAGCCAGAAGAATGTGAAGTTGCCAAAAAGACAATAGAAAGCTTGTTTACCAAATTTAACATAAGCAATCAGCATTGAAAACCTCCAACAACTCAGCACTATATACAAAGCAATAGTACGAGTGGCGGACTCTTCCGCCCCCCAGTAAATGGGCAGGTCTTTGGACTGATCTGAGGTACTACAGGAATGAAAATTAGCAGGTAAGAACCAATCTTCCTTTCCCTGTACGTACTCAGATCAGTCCAGACACCTGGGATTGTACATAAGCTCCCCTTAACTGGGGTGGGACATGGAGTGTTATGCTCATAAAATACTCTCACTAAAGCAGACGGAAGCTGGAGCCCCGACATCCAAGCGATAATGCCTAGCAAAAGTGGGCAACAACTTCCCATTAGCCACCCAGCAAAGTTCATGCAGAGACACCTGCTGTGACTCAGCGCAGGAAGTCGCCTGGGAACGCATCAAGTGTGTCCCTAAACCCCCTGGCAGCAGGCGCCTTTTAGAAATGTAAGTCGACTCAATGACTTCCTTCAGCCACCGCACAATTGTAGCCTTAGATGGCTTATTTCCCTTCTTTGGACCACTCCACAATACAAAGTGGTGATAGGATCTACAAAGAGGTAATGCAATAGATGGAAATCATAAGTGACCTTTAGATAACTCAATAATGCATGCCTCCAATCTAAGAGCCTAAGCTCCCCCACATGAGGTGTAGAGGAATCCAAATTCATAAAAGCTGGAAGATCTACTGTCTTAAGATGGAATGCCGATTCTACCTCAGGCATAAAAGAAGGCACCATGCATAAAGATACTCCCAAATTGGACACTGTAGGAAGGAATCGCAACATGACAGTGCCTGGAGCTTTGAAATTCTTCTGGCTGAACAAATAGCCACCAAGAAAACCACTTTTAAGAGTCAAGTGCTTAACTGTAGCTCTCTTTAGTGGATCAAATGGAGCCTCACACAATCCGCTAACGACTAGATTCAGATTCCAAGATGGACAATTGTTCCGCACCTGAGTGTATAAGTTCTTAGCTCCCTGAAGGAACCATAGAACATCCGGATGTACAGACAGAGAATACCTTTGCACCTTACCCGGAGACAACCCAATGTCTCTACCTGGAAACTCAGAGATAAAAAGCCAGTCCCTTTTTGTAGAAAAGCCAAAATATGCGACACGTAGCCTGAACAGACTTGAGGCTGCACTCTGTTAGCAGACCAGGACACAAAGATCCTCCAAATTCACACATACATCAAGGATGTAGAAGGTGGAAATAACCGCTTTGGAATATCCCCTTCATTTCAGTTGTCTCCTCTTAGAAGCAAAGCCGTGAGACGGATGTGAGCCACCTGTCCCAAAAATATTGGTCCCTGATGGAAAACAGTCGACCGATGTCCGAACCTCAGGGGCCTGTCTATGGCCATGTTGATCAGATCTGGGAAGCATGGTTGATGTGGCCACTCTGGATCTACCAGGATCGCATTGTCTGGCTGTTTCTCTATCCGCAGTAATCTCTTGTCTACCAGAGGCCACAGGAATGAAGACAAGAATCCCTCAAGTCCAAGGCAGCAACAGAGCTCCAATCCCTTTGTACTGTGTTCTGTATGAATGAATGAGACACATTGCTGCCTCTGACAGCTCCTATTCTCCGGGGTCTAACTTTCTCCAACAGATAAAATCCACCTGAACATTGTTCACGCTGGTGATGTGAGATGCTACCAGCTGCTCCAAGTGCTGATTTCCCAGAGAATCAACTTCCGGGCCTCTCAAGCCGCTTCCTGATCCTTGGTTCCACCTTGAAGATTGATGTAGTCCACAGGCATCGCATTGACTGATAGGATCCATACTGGATGGCTGCATAACCTCGGTAGACAGGCAAGCAATTAAAAAAATGCACCGCACTCGTCTCTAGCCGATTGATAGGCCATGAGGCCCCCTGTATCGATCACTGGCCCTGCGTTGACTGATCTTGCCACACTGCCCTCCATCCAGAGAGGCTTGCATTGGTGGTGACTATTATCCAATTCAGAATCTCCAGTTACACACCATGCTTGAGACTGGTGCAAGTAAACATCATGAAAGACTGTACCTGGCTTCCCTTTCTAACAGAAGAGGAAGATGAAACTCTTCCAATAAAGGATTCCAGTGGGAAAAGAGCCCCCTGTAGAGGCCGCATATGTGCAAATGCCCTATGCATTAATTCCAATGTTGATGCCATAGAACCCAGACCTGTAAATAGTCCCAAACCCTGGGCACCAAAAGCTCTAACAGAAGCTTAATCTGACTCTGCAATTTTAGCAGTCTCTTTCCATGACAAACACTCTCTCTACCAGTGTGTCAAACTGAGCTCCCAGATACTCGAGTTTGTAAGAGGACTAAATGGCTCATTTCTAGGTTCACCACCCAGCCTAGAGACTTCAAGTACATCAGTACCTTTTGTAATGATTGTTGACAGAGGTCATTTGATTTTGCACAAATAAGCCAGTCATCCACATATGGATACACCAACACACCTTCCTTTTGCAGTGCGGCTGCCCCCACCACCATCACCTTGGTGAAGGTACAGGGAGCCATCGCCAGCTGAAGGGAAGGACTAGAAACTGAAAATGTTCCATTAGGACCATAACCCTCAGGAATCTCTGGTGCTCCTGCCTGATGGCTATGTACAGCTATGCCTCTATCAAGGCAAGAGATACCAAGAACTCTCCCTTGCATACTGCCGCCATGATGGACCTTAGAGTTGGACCTCAGTTTCCATGCAGTATCGGAAATTTGAGAGCTGCATTTACCTTCTTTAAATCCAATATTTCTTGAATTAGATACAGGGGAGAAAAGAAACAGGATGCTTAACTTGAGATTGACCTCCAGCCACACTAAGTGTATTCAGAGTCTGAGCCAACAGACTCAGGCCATGCCGAGAGTGTTCAGGGTCTAAGGCAACAAGCTCAGCAAGACAGCTCTGTGAAAATAAGAAAAAAATCTGACCAGAGTCCAAAACGGTTTTCAATCATATGCAATTTCTCTCTCTCTTAGAAGTGAGAGAGCCAATTTCCCATTGGAATCCTCCGATGTCTCATGATCCACACCCCCTTGAACATTACCAGGGATAGCCTCCCAGTGGCCTTTGCCCACTGTGACTGACATGAGAGGCCCGAGCATGTGATCCTTACATAGTAGGTTGCTTCGCCTTCGCTGGTCACCCCTGTGGAAAGGTCTGCAGGCCCTGGAAACATTCCACTTAGGAGGAGGATGGATCTGTACCAGAGCCCATAGACCCAAACTTGCTCTCTCCAACTTCTCTCTCTCAATGAAGCTTCTGCCTTCGGGAACAAGGGAGGAGGAGAACTGACCATTGCCTCGCCTCCCACTCCACTCCCCTCCAGAGACACCATATGCCGACGGGATGTCCCAACATGGACAAAAGTTGTAGTAGTCAAATTGCTTTGAGCATCTAAACAGTGCTGACAGAGTGAGGACTGAATTACTATCAGACGGCAAGCCACACAGATAGCAAAGCGCTTGGATCTGTTTGTCCCCATCGTCTAGCTCTCCTGAACTTCAACTTTAGGCAGCTTCCTGTGCGCACATCAATGCCACCTGGGTGTACATGTACACCCCTTCAGGACGTGTGCAAATATGCGCTCAAGAATAGGTTGCGGTCATACACAAACAAGTACATGTGCAAATACACACTTAAGTTTAAGTTGCAGACGTACATGCTCAAATCTAGGCTGCAACCTTATGTAGCACAGGTCCCAGCACATGCAACTGCCACAAAGTGAGAATGCGAGCACATGTCTATGCAAGCCGAGAAAAGAATCACTGCAGTGGCCTACCATATGACTAAGTAAAGCCTACCTGCATCTTAAGTGCGTTTAGGCCCGGATCCAATTAACATCTGGCACCGAAAATCAGCCTCCAAGAGCTTCTCAAAAGCCCAAGCCTCTTGACTGACAGAGAATCCATGGAGCCTGGGGCCACGAGTCAGCTTTGCTCATAAGAAAATTAAAACCAGCAGAAGACCTCTACCGGAACCAGAGACTCCTCAGTGCAAGTGCCTCTGCACCTCTGTGGGACAGGGAACTGCTGGCAATAGTTGAGGAGGGTATTTATTTATTTAAGTTCTTTTAATATACCGATCCTCAAGACACAAGGTCTTATCGTACCGGTTTACAATAAACAAGGGGGGGAACCAGTTAACATAGGAAGTGAAAGTTACATTAAAACAGGGACGTCGAACATGGCTTTTAGAAGAAAAAGGGATAGATTAACAATTTCTATTCTAAATGTATAGAAGAGTCGCTAAGCAAGGCGCAGTTGCTTCTCTGGTAAACTTAAATACAAATTTACGTAGTGGAGATTCAATTGAAAAGTTAATATACTCGGGTGGTTCTAGAAAAGCAGCTCCTTAGTGAAGCTGGAGGTCCTTGCAGATACCATGGGTTTCTTTAGCGAAATGCTTGGGCGAAGAGCCAAGTTTTCAATTTTTTTCTGAATGTGAGATGACAATGTTCCTGGCGTATGTCAGGTGGGAGAGAGTTCCAGTGATGTGGTCCAGCGGAGGATAGCGCTCGTTTTTTGATGGAGTTGTGTTTAGTGGAGTTGCTAGGCGGAACCTGGAGGGAGCCTCTATATGCAGATCTGGTTGGCCTTGATGAGCTCCTTTCTTACTGAAACCAAGAGCTCCTTTCTTACTGAAGCCTCTGTATGCAGATCTGGTTGGCCTTGATGAGCTCCTTTCTTACTGAAACCAAGAGTTCCTTTCTTACTGAAACCAAGAGCTCCTTTCTTACTGAAACCATTCCTGCACGCTCCAGTGTGTGTGTTCTCTTCTTCCTGTAGTTCTCCCTCCTGACTGAAGGTTTTCCCATGGTCTGTAGATGTAGACTGTCTCTCCTCAGTGCGTGGTCTCTGGTATGATTCCAGAGTTACAGGGTCCCTGAGGTGAATCTCACATGCATCACAGGCACATCTTTGTTCTGTTCTCTGGTTTCTCTGCTCTTCCCTTGTACCTGTGATATTGCAGGCACTTTCCTCACACACATTACAATTTGTAACCGAGTATTCTGTTTTTTGCTTCTTTTCTGAGATGCAATTTTTTCCCCAGTCAGCACATGAAGAAACTGCTTCTCCCGCTGACATATTCCCCTGCCTCTCCCCTCTCCCCGCCGACACTGCTAAGGAATCAAAAATGGCCGCAGTTTCCATGTTGACAGGGAAAGCCTCAGCGCTAGACCCCATCACCTGTGAGGCTTGTTCTACCGGTGCGGTCATGCTTGACGCAGACCCCCATACACTTTTGTTGCATGCACGCGCTGTTCCTCCCCGTTCCTGCGGCACCACCAGCACCTCAATGGCAAGCAGGGGAACGGTGCCTCAGAGCCATGGAGCCAACACCTGGACTCCTCCACAGGCAGAGAAGCTGCTGAAAAATCCCATCGCTGAGCTCCCCGAGCTGCTGAGGTAGCCCTCCCCCCTGGAACCCCAATGCTGCACAGATTCCTCTAATGAGTTTGTTTGGTTTTTTTACTCTCTAAGAAGAAATATAGATACATAGAAACCAATACTTTCCTTTGGTGCAGAGGTTCAGGTTCCAGGAACACAGGCTGCACGGCAGATCAGAAAAGAGCCAGACCACTGGCTCTATCAGTCTCCTTTTGCCAAATTTTAGCGACCCAGCTCAGGACAAACTGTATAAAAGAGATACTTCCCTACTCCACTGGACTTGCAATGCAGAACTGCCAGCAGATTCCACCGCTGTTTCATGGGGGATGAGGGATCTGGACCAGCAGATGTCCATCCTTTGGACCGAGCTATCGGAAGGGTCACCAACCCCCTGTTTGTCCGTCTCAAACCGGGGGGGGGGGGGGGTGGACTTGGGGTGGACTGCAGGTTTTACACCATCTACCATGTGCTGGAGACAGAGAAATACTGAGGGACTGCAGGTGGCACACTGGGTTATGTACAGTGTGTGGGAGACTCTCTGTCTCCATCTGCTGGCAGGGATGCAAAACCCAGGAGCCTGGACTGATCTGAGTATGTACAGGGAATGAGGTACAGAAAAGCTTTGGACACTAATTAAAAAAAATAAAGATAAACCATTAAAACAACAACAGCCTCTGATTGTTGGGCTAATTTGGAAGGGGATATAAAATACGGTAAGCACAAATAGTAGTTGTGAATGAAGGCTTATGGAGCCGTAGCCTGGTAAAGGCTGGTTCTGACTGAGGTGGAAGCCCAAAAGAACTGGATAAAATAGCCAAGATAAAATAAGGGGAAGAAAATAGCACTATGTTCACAGCCCCCAGTTTTCTGCAACAGCTTAAGGGTACATTGTGTCAAAGTCGATTCAGGCTTAAAGCAGAATTTAAACACTGAAACTCTGTGGCACATCTGCATAGATATACAGTATTTTGATTAAAAATGTAGTTTTCCAGCCTTCCCTGTGTCTGTAATTTTTATTTGCTGGCAGAGGGTGTGTGTGTGTGGCGGGGAGGGCTGGATCTTGGAGAGAGGGGAGGAAAATTCTGGCATTTGCAGGGGTTTTCTCTCATGCCCCACATTTGCTGCCCACCCCCAGTGCTGTCTTTCACTCTTGCCACCCCGAACCTTCTCTCACCCCTTTCTGACCTCTCTCCCATCCATCCCCTCTCTCATCCCAACCCCAGGTACCTTTTCTTACCATGTCCTCCCCTCCTCTCCCTATCCCTGGTGGCCTCACACATCCCCCCCCCCCCAATCCCATCGCTGGGACCCTTCTAAAATCCCCAACTCAACCCACCCTATTGCCAGTGCGGTATTATATCCCCCACCCCATCCTTGCTACCTTCACATCCTTCCTCCCACTTCTATCCCCTGTGGCCTCTCATATATACCCACCCCCTCTCTGACATCTATATACGTCCAGCTCCATTCCCCACTTTCCTGTATACCCCCATACCATGCCCTCTCTCGTGTACACTACCCTGATTTGCTTTCATGTGTTTATACATATTCTCATGCCCCTAGCATTAAACTTGTCATACAACCATCCCCTAGTGTGATTCCCCCCTCCCCAACAAATGCTCATCTTGCACTCTCCCATATACACACATCCACTGCCCACCCCCACTACTGATCTCTCTCACATGCACCCCCACACCCCCAGTGCTAATCTCTCCTCTCTTACATCCATCCTAATGCTGATTACTCTCACATCCATCCCTCCCCATCCCTCAGCAATGATCTCTCACCCCCCACATGTCTGATCTCCTCTTACATGCATCCCAGTGCTGAGCTCTCACATCCACTCTATCCCAGTGATGATCTCACATGCACAAATCCATCCCTCCTCGCATCCAACCCCCCCCCCCCCCAGTTTTGATTTCTCTCACATCCACCCCCATCCTCACTCCCCAGTCCTAATCTCCTCTTGTATCCATCCCAGTGCTGATCTCTCACATCTCCCCGGCAGTGCTCTCCTCTCTTAATCCACTCCCACCTCCACCTCCCAGTGCTGATGTCTCACATCCACCCCCACCACAACTGCTGATCTCCTCTCGTATTTCCACCCCTATCCATTCCTCCCCAGCCCTGTTCTCCTACCTCAGATCCACCCCCATCTTCATCCCCCATGGCTGATCTCTCTTAAATTCACCCCCATCCATCCAAACCCAGCCCCCCAGCACTGATCTCGTAACTCCCATCCACCACTACCGCTGATCTCTCACATGCACACACGTCCCAAGCGATGAACTCCTCCACATCCACCTCCTCCCACAATGTTGATCTCTATCATGTCCATGCCCTTCCTCCCGCGTGTTAAATCTCCTTTCTCACATCTATCCTACCCCCTGCTTTCTCAAATAACATCCATTCCCCCCCCCCCCCAATCCCTAGTGCTGATCTCTTATCACATGCACTCATCCACCCTCAAAATAATTTCTCTCACACATGCACATCCAAGGCCATCCCTGGATGTTGATCTCCTCTCTCTCACACACAACACATCTGTCTCCAGGGCTGATCTCACGCTTATCTCTCTCACACCCATCCCTCAGTGCTGATCTCCACTCTCACATAAGTAATACATCTGTCTCCAATGCTGATTTCTCTCACATCCATCACTCAGTGCTGGTCTCCTCTCTCACATACATAATCTGTTTCCAGTGCTGATCTCTCACTCACATCCATCTCTCAGTGCTGATCTCCTCTCTCACGTACATAATACATCTGTGGCTAGTGATACTCATCTGCAGCCCTTTGCAGATGAGTATCACTGCTGAATTGCTTCACTTTGCATTGGCAGTGAAAAAGTGACTTTGCTATTTAGCTGACTTTAATTTTGAATGTGTTTTTTGGGAGCTTTCATCAGTTGGACGGAAAGAAAAAATTCATGACAAAATTGAAAAATCATAAAAATTCATGAAAAAAATATGTAAAGTAAAATGGACCTGAAACCATAAAGAGAGTCTGGTATATGATACCTTGACCCTAGGAGTAGTGGTCCTACAAAATTATATTGTTCTCTATGGTAGGATAGCTGGAACAGGGTATTTAAAGGAGAAACCAGGTATACCAGCATTTTGATATATTGTCCCTTCACTTTTGCTACAGCCAATCTGTTCTCTCACCTGCCCACACCCCCAGCCTCCTCTGGTCAATCCCCTATCTCAGCCTTCCTTCTGTCATTCCTCTTCAGTCTCCAATCCTCACTTGATGTTACTCCCTTTCACTCAAGCTGAGCCCCTCTCTCCCCCTGTATCCTCAGCCATTTTCCTCTTCATCTGCCATCCTCAGGCAATTTCCTCTTTTTCCCTCTATCCTCCCTGCCTCCTAACCAAATTCTCTCTCTGCTTTAGCCTTTCTAGTTGATT
Organism: Rhinatrema bivittatum; assembly: GCF_901001135.1. NCBI lineage: Eukaryota > Metazoa > Chordata > Amphibia > Gymnophiona > Rhinatrematidae > Rhinatrema > Rhinatrema bivittatum. The sequence goes on along the minus strand of NC_042632.1, from coordinate 57,538,880 downwards.
TTTGCTGATACTGCAGTCTCTTTCCCCAGGCTCTGGCACTCATAAACCAACTCTGATTCATGTTATAGAGGTGACCCCCGCTTCTCATTACTCCCTGCTTTGTATAGCAAATGCCCCCTCATAGTTTCCCGCCAGAGCAGTTGCTGGACAAAACCTCCCTTTTAGGCTCACGGCTTACTCAAATGGATACCCCCCCAAGAAAACTAAAATTGTGGTGTCTATGTCTGGGAGGGAGGGACGGATCAGCTAGCAGGAACTTGGGGGGGAGGAGAGAGGTAGGGGATAGAGCTGTTGCCAGAATGGATAAGAAGAGTGGGTGACCATGCTGGGCACTAAGGTGGGAGTAGGGGTACAGTATGCTTCCTTTTTTATTAAGTGTGTGAGCACATTGACCCTAAAAGGGAAGGGGGCGTGAAAACAGCCCTGGCTGGGGGGAGGTTTTATCCAGCAATTGCCTGGCTGGGAAATATGGGGGAGGGGGGCATTTGTTGTACCGAGCAGGAGCTAGGGAGAGGAGGCAATCGTTGCAGCCCTGAAGCACATCCAAGCAAACTGGAGGCTAATATTATAATAGATAATGAGGTATGGGACTTAAGCGTACTAAGGCACATAATATGAAGCTCCAAGGGGCTGGACGAGGGACCAACACCAGGAAATATTTCTTCATGGAACATCCTCCCGGAAGCGGTAGTAAAGAGAAAAACAATCATGAAAATCAGAAGGGTGTGAGATAAACAGAGATGATCCCTAAAGGATGGGTAACCTACATGGAGCAGCAGTTACTACCCTTAAAAAGAAAAACAAAGCTTCCTGGGAAAACTGCATGGACCATTGGATATTTTTCTGTCATCATTTACTGTTACTGTAACTCTAGCCAAAATCTGAAAGATTTGTAAAGGGAGGCTAATGCAGTTAATTGGAGAGATTGAGCTTGTATCCTACACAGCCTGGTTTCTAAGTGAGGTTCATGCCTGTCCTAGTAACCCCAATATTTAAAAAGGGCTCCAGGGTGATTTGGGAAGCTACAGACCAGTGAGCCTGACTTCAGTGCCAGGAAAAATAGTGGAAACTATTCTCAAGATCAAAATCATAGAACATATAGAAAGACATGATTTAATGGAACACAGTCATCACGGATTTACCCAAGGGAAGTCTTGCCTCGCAAATCTTCATTTTTTTGAAGGGGTTAATAAACGTGGTTAAAGGTGAACCGGTAGATGTAGTGTATTTAGATTTTCAGAAGGCATTTGACAAAGTCCCTCGTGAGAGGCTTCTACGAAAACTAAAAAGTCATGGGATAGGAGGCGATGTCCTTTTGTGGATTGCAGTTTGGTTAAAAGACAGGAAACAGAGAGTAGGATTAAATGGGCAATTTTCTCAGTGGAAAAGGGTAAACAGTGGAGTGCCTCAGGGATCTGTATTTGAACCGGTGCTTTTCAATATATTTATAAATGATCTGGAAAGGAATACGATCAGTGAGGTAATCAAATTTGAAGATGATACAACATTATTCAGAGTAGTTAAATCACAAGCAGATTGTGATAAATTAGAGGAGGACCTTGCAAGACTGGAAGATTGGGCATCCAAATGGCAGATGAACTTTAATGTGGATAAGTGCAAGGTGTTGCATGTAGGGAAAAATAACCCTTGCTGTAGTTATACGATGTTCGGTTCCATATTAGGAGCTACCACCCAGGAAAAAGATCTAGGCATCATAGTGGATAATACTTTAAAATCATCGGCTCAGTGTGCTGCAGCAGTCAAAAAAGCAAACAGAATATTAGGAATTATTAGGAAGGGAAGGATAAATAAAATGGGAAATGTCATAATGCCTCTATATCGCTCCATGGTGAGACCGCACCTTGAGTACCGTGTTAATTTCTGGTCAAAAAAGATATAGTTGCAATGGAGAAGGTACAGAGAAGGGCGACCAAAATGATAAAAGGGATGGAACAGCTCCCCTATGAGGAAAGACTAAAGAGGTTAGGGCTGTTCAGCTTAGAGAAGAGATGGTGGAGGGGGGATATAATAAGAGGTCTTTAAAATCATGAGAGGTCTAGAACGGGTAATTCCCTGTACGTACCTGGATCAGTCCAGACAGTGGGTTATGTCCCCAATCCAGCAGATGGAGTCAGCACAAGCTTTGAGGGGGCGTAACCATATATACTACTACCCCCTCTGCAGGAGTTCAGTATCTTCTGACTCCAGCAGATGCGAGTAGGGGAATCAGGCTTCCCCTCCTTTTCCTTTTTCTTCACTTTCTTGCTTGATTATGGCTTGTTGTTGGCTTTTTCTGTGGATCAAGTTTGTATCAAGTTTGTATTATGTGTAAAAAAAAAAAAAAAAGTAAGGCAGAGTTCTTTCAACTTCTGGGGAGTGGCTTATCTTCCTTGTCTCTTCTCTGCGGCCTTGCTGTTTATTTCTCGTTGCAGCCAGGGGTAAGTTTGTTTTTCCTTTGTAGTTTTTTCCTTCACAGCTCAGCCCCCGGTGCCCGCGAAAGCCGGTGGAGCCGGCCTCTTCGCTCTTTACTCCCTCGCCCGCGGCCATTTTACAGCTCCTCATGGGCTGCTGAGCCATTTAGGGAAAGATGTCTGGGGCGGGTCGTGTGGCCGGGAAGGCCCCCCCGCGGCACCCTCCTCTATTTTCGGACAGCGGGCAGTGCGGGCCGACCGGGCCCCCCCCGCAGCGGCGCTTTTGTGCGCGTGGCCCCCCCCCCCCGTGGCTTTTTCTTTTCTCCTACAGCGATCCCGATGCCGCGGCCGTCCCGCTGTTCGGCCTGCGGAGACCCGGGGTCCCTGATTTCCCGGGAGGGCATCTGTGCACGATGCCTTCCCGGGGGGGAAGGTACCTCACAGTCCCTGACTGATTTCTCTTTTTTGCCCGGGCGGTGCGGGCCGGCCACTCCGCCATTTTTGGCGGGAACGGCGGCCATTTTACATTCTGAGCGCCCTGAGGCGCAGGCCACGAGGGGGAACGGATCCCTGGAGGCCACGAGGGAGAACGGATCCCTGGAGGACTCTACCAGCGGGGGTGTTCCCCCGATTTTGGTGCAGGAACCAAGCACCCAGAGCCAGGGAGCAGGAACCACGCCGCCCCCGAAGCGCACCCGAGCAGGCCGGGGTTCTCTCCGGAGTTTATCCTGCTCATGCATACCGCTTATCTGCAGGGGCTGGAAGCACCTGTGGGACCCCCCCCCTCCTAAGATCCCTCGGATGTCGCCCTCAACGCTGGCCCCCCCCGACCCTCCGGGAGTGGGGGCCTCCCGCCTTCCTACCCGGGTCCGATCCATGCCCGCGGCAGTGGGGGCGGTGCCAGACCCAGCGGGACATGGACTTGACCTCCTGGACGGGGGACAAGGGGACGGCACGCAGGAGGGGGATGATCCGCGTACCCTACGCCTCTTCCAGAGGGAAGAGCTGGACGACCTCATCCCGCAGATCATTCAGGAATTAGATTTGGACCCGCCACCAGACCCGCCTGCCCCAGTAGCTCCCGCTGTCGTCACTTCTTCAAGGAAGGGAGATCCTGTCCTGGCGGCACTCCGGCCGAGGGCGCGGGCTTTTCCCATTCATGACTCTTTTTTACAACTTCTCACCAGGGAATGGGACACCCCAGAGGCCTCCCTGAAGAGCAGCCGGGCTATGGAAAAGCTGTACCCGCTCCCCGAAGATTTTCTGGACCTCATCAAGGTCCCAAAGGTGGACTCCGCAGTGTCGGCGGTCACGAAGAGGACGACTATCCCAGTGACGGGAGGTGCGGCGTTGCGGGACACACAGGATCGTAAGTTGGAAGTTTTCCTTAAGCGGGTTTTCGAGGTCTCCGCTCTGGGTATGCGGGCGGTGATGTGCAGTTCGCTTGCCCAGCGGGCTAGTCTCCATTGGGTGCAACAACTCCTCACGTCTCTGAACCTGCCGTCCGATGAGGCTGCCCAGGCAGATCGGCTAGAAGCCGCAGTGGCGTATGGGGCGGACGCCTCGTACGACCTTTTTCGGGTCCTCGCAAGATCCATGGTTTCGGTAGTGGCAGCACGACGACTACTGTGGCTACGCAATTGGGCGGCTGATACGTCCTCTAAGTCGAGTCTGGGCTCTCTCCCCTTCAGGGGCAAGTTCCTCTTCGGGGAGGATTTGGACCAGATCATCAAGTCCCTGGGGGAGAACGCTGTTCATCGGCTGCCGGAGGATAGGTTTCGACCATCCAGAGCGTTTTCTTCTTCTCGGACCAGAGCCAGAGCACAACGGCGCTACAGGGGATACAGACAGGCGGGCTCCCGGTCATCCGCCCCCAGGTCTCAGCCCTGGTCGCGCTCCTTTTGCGGGCGTCGGCCCGCACGCACTACTCCCGGAACCGGGAACCCCTATACCAAGTCTTCACAATGATGCCAGTCTCGCCCACTCCCCTGGACCGACTAACGTATTTCTACGCGGAGTGGGCACGGATCACCTCGGACCAGTGGGTCCTGGATACCATAAAACACGGCTACGCATTGGAATTTGTCCGCCCCCCGCAGGGAAGGTTCATCTTTTCCCCCTGTGGCTCGGACCTCAAGAGAGGAGCGGTGCAGCTGACTCTGGACAGACTCCGGGAGATAGGCGCTATTGCGCCCGTGCCCTTCAGAGAGGTGGGCTCGGGCCACTATTCCATCTATTTCGTCGTACCAAAGAAGGACGGTTCCTTCCGGCCTATCCTAGACCTCAAGGAAGTCAACAAATCCCTTCGAGTCGTTCGGTTCCGCATGGAAACGCTCCGGTCAGTGATGGCGGCGGTGCATCGGGGGGAGTTCCTCGCCTCCCTGGACTTAACGGAGGCCTACCTGCACATTCCCATCCGCCCGGACCACCACCGTTTCCTTCGTTTCAAAATTCTGGGCCAGCATTTTCAGTTCACGGCTCTCCCGTTCGCATTGGTGACGGCGCCGCGCACCTTCATCAAGATCATGGTAGTCGTGGCGGCAGCTCTCCGGAAGGAGGGCATCCTGGTTCATCCTTATCTGGACGATTGGCTCCTCCGGGCGAAGTCATTCGATCATGGACGCTCAGCGGTGACTCGAATAGTACGGTTTCTACATTCCCTGGGATGGATAGTGAACTTCTCCAAGAGCTCCCTCATGCCCTCGCAACGCTTGGGTTTTTTTTTGGGGGTGACCTTCGACACCCTACTGGGCAAAGTTTTTCTGCGCCAGGACAAAGCTCAATCCTTGCGGGATCACACACGACGGTTCTCTGCGTTACCAGAGCCCACCTCCTGGGACTACCTGCAACTCCTGGGAGTGATGGGGTCCACCATCGACCTTGTACCTTGGGCTTTCGCGCACCTCAGGACCTTACAGTGGGCGCTCCTCTCCCGTTGGAAACCAGTATCGCAGGACTACCAGATGATTCTCCCGCTCCCGCAGAATGCCAGGGACAGTCTGGGCTGGTGGTTGGATCCGCCGAACCTGGCCCGTGGCGTGTCCCTCGATCTGCCAAATTGGGTGGTGGTGACCACCCATGCCAGTCTAGCAGGCTGGGGTGCGGTCTGCGATCGAAGCGCCACGCAGGGGACGTGGTCCACGGTGGAGGCGAAGTGGTCAATCAACCGTCTGGAAACCAGAGCGGTCCGGCTAGCTCTGCGACATTTCCTCCCGCTTCTTCGGAACCGGGAAGTCAGAATCCTATCGGACAACGCTACCACCGTGGCCTACATCAACCGACAAGGAGGCACGCGCAGCCCGCAGGTCGCGCCCGAGGCGGCGCTGCGGATGCAATGGGCGGAGCGTCATCTCGTCCGGCTAGCGGCCTCGCACATCGCCGGTGTGGACAACGTCCAGGCGGACTTCCTCAGTCGTCAACTGCTGGACCCCGGAGAGTGGTCTCTCTCCGACAAAGCGATGCAACTTCTCATCCATCGGTGGGGGGCCCCCCACTTGGATCTGATGGCGTCCGCTCTCAACGCCAAGGCTCCACGCTTCTTCAGTCGCCGGAGAGAGCGCGGCGCGGAGGGAGTGGATGCCCTGGTCCTCCCGTGGCCGCCACATCTTCTGCTCTACGCTTTTCCACCATGGCCCCTGCTCCGCAGAATAGAAAGCCATCAGGGGACCGTGGTTTTCGTCGCCCCAGAATGGCCCAGGCGACCCTGGTTTGCGGACCTGCTACAGCTGGTGATCGACGGGCCAATCAGGCTGGGGCACCTCCCCCAGCTCCTACATCAGGGCCCGGTATTTTTCGAGCAGGCAGAACTCTTCTGTCTTGCGGCCTGGCTTTTGTGAGGCGCCGCCTCCGGCGTCGGGGCTACCCGGAGGCGGTAGTATCCACGCTATTGCGGGCACGAAAGACATCGACATCGGCGGCCTATGTTCGAGTCTGGAAGGTGTTCGAGCTGTGGTGTACCAGCCAGGCCACGAGACCCGCTAAGGCTTCTGTACCTCAGATCCTTCAGTTTCTACAGGCGGGGGTGGAAAAAGGGCTCACCTATAATTCACTACGGGTTCAGGTGGCCGCCCTTGGTTCGCTGTTGAGCGATGGGGGCTCTCTTCTACAGTATCCTGACATTGCTCGTTTTCTCAAGGGTGTCAAGCATATGCGTCCTCCGTTACGGGACCCTTGTCCCTCCTGGAGTCTTAACCTTGTGCTTCGCTCCCTGTCGGGACCACCGTTCGAGCTGCTGCGCAGCGCAACGATAAAGGATCTCACTCTCAAGACTGTATTTCTTGTGGCCATCTGTTCCACTAGACGCATCTCGGAGCTGCAGGCTCTGTCGTGTAGAGAGCCCTATCTCCGTTTCTCCGACTCTGGAGTTTCGCTTCGCACCGTTCCCTCCTTCCTTCCGAAGGTGGTTTCTGCATTCCATGTGAACCAGACGGTGGAGTTGCCGTCCTTCTCTTCCTCAGAGCCGAAGTCTCTCCGTCTCTTGAATGTCAAGCGCACTCTGCGCCTCTATCTGGAGGCTACAAATGAGTTCCGGACCTCTGACCATCTCTTCGTACTCTGGGCCGGTCCTAAGAAGGGGTCTCAGGCCTCGAAGACTACCATTGCCAGATGGCTGAAGGCCGGCATCGCTGCTTCCTACATTGGGGTGGGTCGGACTCCCCCCACCCGGAATCATAGCGCATTTACACGTTCTCAGGCGGCTTCCTGGGCGGAGGTTCGCTCGGTATCCTCGCAGGAAACTTGTAGGGCAGCCACCTGGAAATCGTTACACACGTTCTCGAGGCACTATCGTCTGCACCTCGCCTCTTCGGTCTCTGGACACTTTGGCGAGCAGGTTCTCCGAGCAGGCCTCGCAGGACCCCACCCGATTTAGGGAAGCTTGGGTACATCCCACTGTCTGGACTGATCCAGGTACGTACAGGGAAAAGAAAATTATTACTTACCTGCTAATTTTCGTTCCTGTAGTACCATGGATCAGTCCAGACGCCCACCGCGTTTGGGTTCTTGATCCTGCTCAGCTCTGCGCTACTTCTTGCTCGCAGTGTTCTGTGTCTTCACAGTCGTTTCTTTTCGCTGTTTTTCACAGCTCCCTACAAGTTGGTAGGATGTTTGCAGTTACTTGTTGCGGTTACAATTGTTTTCATTATCTGTTTCCACAAACTTGATCCTTTGGGGGTTTCTACTCTGGCTTTGATATACTCGATACTGAACTCCTGCAGAGGGGATAGTAGGATATATGGATACGCCCCCTCAAAGCTTGTGCTGACTCCATCTGCTGGATTGGGAACATAACCCACTGTCTGGACTGATCCATGGTACTACAGGAACGAAAATTAGCAGGTAAGTAATAATTTTCTTATATGAATTGGTTATTTACTCTTTCGGATAATAGAAGGACTAAAGGGCACTCCATGAAGTTAGCAAGTAGCACATTTAAATCAAATTGGAGAAAATTCTTTTTCATTCAATGCACAATTAAGCTCTGGACTTTGTTGCCAGGGGATGTGGTTAGTGCTTGTGATTTAACTATTCTGAATAATGTTGTATCATCTGCAGATCTGATAACCTCCCTCTTCATATTCCTTTCCAGATCATTTATAAATATATTGAAAAGCACCGGTCCAAGTACAGATCCCTGAGGCACTCCACTTTTTACCCTTTTCCACTGAGAAAATTGACCGTTTAATCCTACTCTCTGTTTCCTGTCTTTTAACCTGTTTGTAATCCACAAAAGTAGTTTGCCTCCTATCCCATGATTTTTTTAGTTTTCTTAGAAGCCTCCCATGTGGGACTTTGTCAAATGCCTTCTGAAAATCCAAATACACCGCATCTGGTTCACCTTTGTCCACAAGTTTCTTCACCCTTCAAAGAAAATGTACCAGATTTATGAGGCAAATGTATGGTAGCTGAGTCCTATTAAACCATGTCTTTCTATATGTTCTGTGATTTTGTTAAGAACATAAGAACATGCCATACTGGATCAGACGAAGGGTCCATCAAGCCCAGGATCCTGTTTCCAACAGTGGCCAGTCCAGGCCATAAGAACCTGGCAAGTACCCAAAAACTAAGTCTATTCCATGTTACTGTTGCTAGTAATAGCAGTGGCTATTTACTAAGTCAACTTAATGAATAGCAAGTAATGGATTTCTCCAAGAACTTATCCAATCCTTTTTTAAACCCAACTACATTAACTGCACTAACCACATCCTCTGGTAACAAATTCCAGAGTTTAATTATGCATTGAGTGAAAAAGAACTTTATCCGATTAGTTTTAAATGTGCTACATACTAACTTCATGGAGTGCCCCCTAGTCTTTCTACTATGCGAAAGAGTAAATAACCGATTCACATCTACCCGTTCTAGATCTCTCATGATTTTAAACACCTCTATCATATCCCCCCTCAGCCGTCTATTCTCCAAGCTGAAAAGTCCTAACCTCTTTAGTCTTTCCTCATAGGGGAGCTGTTCCATCCCCTTTATCATTTTGGTCACCCTTCTCTGTACATTCTCTATCGCAATTATATCTTATTCACTATGATGCCTAGATCTTTTTCCTGGGTGGTAGCTCCTAATATGGAACCTAACATTGTGTAACTACAGCAAGGGTTATTTTTCCCTATATGCAACACCTTGCACTTGTTCACATTAAATTTCGTCTGCCATTTGAATGCCCAGTCTTCCAGTCGATTATTTACACTAGGGGGCATTCCATGCAGTTAGCAAGTAGCACATTTACGTCTCATTGGAGAAAATTATTTTTCATTTAACGCACAATAAAGCTCTGGAATTTGTTGCCAGGGGATGTGGTTAGTGCAGTTAGTGTAGCTGGGTTCAAAAAAGGTTTGGATGGGTTCTTGGAGGAGAAGTCCATTAACGGCTATTAATCAAGTTTACTTAGGGAATAGCCACTGCTATTAATTGCATCAGTAGCTTGGGCTCTTCTTAGTGTTTGGGTAATTGGCAGGTTCTTGTGGCCTGGTTTGACCTCTGTAGGAAACAGGATCCTGGGCTTGATGGACACTTGGTCTGACCCAGCATGGCAATTTCTTATGTTCCTGTAATGTATCATAATCCGCTTGTGATTTAACTACTCTGAATAGTTTTGTATTGTCTGCAAATTTGATAACCTCTCTTGTTGTATTCCTTTCCAGATCATTTATATTTATATAGTGTTCTTTAGACGAGTTTCCCCACTGCTAAAGTCAGGCTTACCTGTCTATAGTTTTCTAGATGCCCCCTGGTGCCCTTTTTAAATATCAGGGTTACATTGGCCATATTCCATTTTCTGCAGGTAAAACTCTTAGCTGCTCAGGCCTGAGCACACCTGAACACATCTTTCTACAGCAGCCTGTGAGAAGAATACCCTTTCCCCTTGTTAGGCACTTAACACCCTAAAAATAATAAAGAGGGAGAGAGCCTTTAGAAGGAATGTAGAGCTGGAGTACTGATGTTTCCAGGAGTGTTAGGATGTAACAATTCCTGGTAGTGGTATCATGTTCACTAGAAATATAATGGTGCTTGGCTAATGTAAAATACACCTCATTAAAATAGCTTTTATATTTAGTCCCTGCTGACCCATTTCCCCAAGAAAACTACAGTCTAGTAACTCAGCATAAGTAATAAGGAGAACTGAGAATAAGAAGGCCCTTTGCAGATAAATAAGCATAGTGGTAGCTGGATTTTGAAATAATAGTTTTTAGTAGGATTGCAGAATTGTATGATTCCAAGTATTTGTTATTAAAAAGGATAATGTTTTAGGGATGGATATCAACTTTCTACGAGTATGTTTTCTTTTACCATTGCTCTTGGCTGATGGGCTGATTGTGGTTTTGGTGCTTTCTAAAGCCCCTTATGATGGGAGGGAGTGCAATAGTCTATTTTATATTTTAATGCCATTGTTGACTGCTTTGGTTGCTGGTGTTAGTTTTACAGTGCAGGTCTGGGCAGGGCCAAAGAGCACAGGAATCAGTCCTGTGCCAGCTCAGAAAAGTAGGCTCTTCTGTAAGGTTCTGATGTGATAAAGAGAAATCGTTTTCTAAATTTCCCAAATACTCTGTATTTATTTAAGAAGGCTTTTTACCAGCTTTTTTGTTAGCAAATTCTTCAATTACATTTGAAATTTTTATTATACATGTTTGAAATAGATATATTTAGCTTTTTTTAAAAATGTGCCCAACAAAAGTAGGCCCCTTGATCATTGTAGGCCCTAGCCAAATGGCTATGCTAGCACCCCCTCTCTTCTGGAGTGGGTCTGGGAGCCAGGAATGCCTCGATTAACTTCTCCTGCACTGCTGTTTCTGACCTGTGGAGGCGCTGCAATTAATTTCCTCTGCCGGGCTGCTTTCGGTTGCTGTGATTCACTTTCTCCACAGTGCTGATCATGGGCGCTGTGATTATTTTTCTCGGCGCTGCTGCTCTCGGCCGCCGGGGGCGCTGTGATTATTTTTCTCGGCGCTGCTGTGATTATTTTTCTCAGCGCTGCTGCTCCCGGCCGTCGGGGGCGCTGTGATTTTATTCCTCGGAGCTGCTGCTCTCGGCCGCCGGGGGCGCTGTGATTTCTTTCCTCGGCGCTGCTCCTCTCGGCCGCCGGGGGCGCTGTGATTTCTTTCCTCGGCACTGCTCCTCTCGGCCGCCGGGGGCGCTGTGATTTCTTTCCTCGGCGCTGCTCCTCTCGGCCGCCGGGGGCGCTGTGATTTCTTTCCTCGGCGCTGCTCCTCCCGGCCGCCGGGGGCGCTGTGATTTCTTTCCTCGGCGCTGCTCCTCCCGGCCGCCGGGGGCGCTGTGATTATTTTTCTCGGCGCTGCTGCTCTCGGCCGCCGGGGGCGCTGTGATTATTTTTCTCGGCGCTGCTCCTCCCGGCCTCCGGGGGCGCTGTGATTATTTTTCTCGGCGCTGCTCCTCCCGGCCGCCGGGGGCGCTGTGATTATTTTTCTCGGCGCTGCTCCTCCCGGCCTCCGGGGGCGCTGTGATTATTTTTCTCGGCGCTGCTCCTCCCGGCCGCCGGGGGCGCTGTGATTATTTTTCTCGGCGCTGCTCCTCCCGGCCTCCGGGGGCGCTGTGATTATTTTTCTCGGCGCTGCTCCTCCCGGCCGCCGGGGGCGCTGTGATTATTTTTCTCGGCGCTGCTCCTCCCGGCCGCCGGGGGCGCTGTGATTTCTTTGCTCGGCGCTGCTCCTCCCGGCCGCCGGGGGCGCTGTGATTTCTTTCCTCGGCGTTGCTGCTCCCGGCCGCCGGGGGGCGCTGTGATTTCTTTCCTCGGCGTTGCTGCTCCCGGCCGCCGGGGGGCGCTGTGATTTCTTTCCTCGGCGCTGCAGCTCCCGGCCGTCGGGGGCGCTGTGATTTCTTTCCTGGGCGCTGCAGCTCCCGGCCGCCGGGGGCGCTGTGATTTCTTTCCTCGGCGCTGCAGCTCCCGGCCGCCGGGGGCGCTGTGATTTATTTCCTCGGCGCTGCAGCTCCCGGCCGCCGGGGGCGCTGTGATTTCTTTCCTCGGCGCTGCAGCTCCCGGCCGCCGGGGGCGCTGTGCTAGAGGGTTGGGATCCGCGGGTAATAGAGAGGCCTGGCGGAGGGCGCGCGCTGTGTGGCGGTGGTCGCTTGTTGCGCTCGGAGCGGACGGGCACGCGGTATGGCAGGGGATCCCCGCGGCGCGGCCTCCCCGCTGGGGAAGCGGCTCTTGCTCCTCTTGTCTGACGAGGCCTCGGCGCTGGAGTGCGGCGGGGACCCGGGCCCGGGAAAGCGCGCCTGGCTGAGCGGCACCGTCAGGGCCGTGAGGGGAGCGACGCCCCTGGAGCTGGCGGTGAGTGCGCGGCGCTGGGCCTCAGGCCTCGGCCTCTCCTGCTGCGGGGCGGCAGGCGCGGTGGAAGTGAAGTTCCCGGGCCTGGCGAGCCCCGAGCTCTTCCTTCTCCGCTCTCTCCCTCCGTCCGCGGCTGCCGTGATGGAGGCAGAAACTTCCCCTGCATTGATTGCTTATTCTGTGATATTTTATCCACTGAATCTAGAAAGGGGACCCTAAATGCTGAAGTTATTTACTAAAACTAATGAATAAAGCAGAATGAAAGTGGCCGAGCTCCATTGTGCAGGCACCTGGTTCCGGGACTGCGGGAGGGGGTGAGGATCCATCAGCAGGGCCAGGCTGGGTCAGAACAAGCTCCATTGTGCAGGCACCTGGTTCCGGGACTGCGGGAGGGGGTGAGGATCCATCAGCAGGGCCAGGCTGGGTCAGAACAAGCTCCATTGTGCAGGCACCTGGTTCCGGGACTGCGGGAGGGGGTGAGGATCCATCAGCAGGGCCAGGCTGGGTCAGAACAAGCTCCATTGTGCAGGCACCTGGTTCCGGGACTGCGGGAGGGGGTGAGGATCCATCAGCAGGGCCAGGCTGGGTCAGAACAAGCTCCATTGTGCCCAGCTTCCTGCCTCTGACTCTGGACAGTCCAGGTCGTAAGTACCTGTGAGATCCCAAAAGGCAGGTCCTGCTCTGGGATGGTAATAGCTTTCATTACCTGGCTGATGTTTGATGAATTCCCCCCCAGCAACTTATTTTCCAAACCTCTTTTAAAACTCCACTATACTTTCCCTTATTTTAGTGTTTTTGAAAGGCAAAGTAGACATTTTTAATTTAATTGTGCCAGCCTACTCATGTCTCCTCTCTTTTCCAAGCTGCATAGTCTATCCATAATAAGATAGACTATGCTGTGTCTCCTTTGATAGAAGGTAAAAATAAATGCACACAATATGTGATGAGCCAATTGCACCATGGCTTTATTATAGTGGCAATATGACATTTTCTTTTTTATTCTCCATTTGTTTTCAGATCATTCTTTTTTTACCTCCACACATTGTTTTGTACACAAGGATTCCCAGGTCCTGGATATTGACTTCCTAAGATTACTCCACTGTACTAGAACCCAGCATTGTGCACCTGGAGTTGGGATTATTTTCCCTCTATACCAAACTTTGCACTTTTCCATATTAAATTTCATCTGCCATTCAGTTGCCTAGCCTTCTATTCTAACGAGGTCCTTCTTAAGTTCCTTACAATCTGCTGCTGTTTTAACAAATCTGAATAATTGTGACTTGCAAAATTTGATCATTTCACTCATTTATTGCTTTTCCAGATCATGTATAATGTATTATACGATAGGTCCCAGTACGGATCCTGGTGTTCTCCATTAATGACCTTTCTCCATTGAAAAACTGACCATTTAGTCTTGCCCTCTGATTCTGGCCTTTTAACCAGTTCACAGTCGCTGGGCAGACTGGATGGGCCGATTGGTCTTCTTCTGCCGTCATTTCTATGTTTCACAGTAGGGCACTGCATCCTGTCCCATGACTTTTTAATTTTCTGAGGAGTCTTTCATGCGGGACTTGTCAAATGCCTTCTGAAAATCCAAATATACTATATTAGCTCACCTTTATCTTGTTTGTTTACACTTTCATACAAATCTAAAAGATTGGTAAGGCAAGACTTCCTTTTGCTAAAAACCGTGTTGACTCTTCTCCATTATTCACATCAGTTTATATTGCCAGTGATTATTTTTTTTAAGAATAGCTTATACCATTGTGCCTGGTACTGATTTCAGAATCAGTGAAATATAGTTTCTCAGATCACCACTGAAGCCGCCTTTAAAAATTGGTGTCATAGTGGCCACCCTCTAGTCTTCAGGTATTGTGGCTATTTTCAAATGATGGGTTACATATTGCTAGTAATAGGTTTGCAGTCTTACATTTGAGATTTTTGGGACTCTGGGCAGGATACCATCCAATCTTGGTAGTTCTTTATTGTTCGTTTTGTCTTCTGTATTATCCATGTGTGTCTGTTTCCAACATCCTCCTTGGTAAAGAATGAGGCAAAGAATTCATTCAGTTTTTCTGCTATTACTGTGTTCTCCCTCAGCATAGCAGACCAACTGACTCCTCTCATACTTTTTGCTTCAAATGCACTTGAACATGTTTTTTAGTTTTTGCCTCTCTAGTGGCAAGCTTTTTCTACTCAAATTCTTTCTTGTACCTAACTCGCTAGTGCTTATGCTTTTGCCTATTTTCTTCTTTTGGGTTTGCTTTCCATTTTTGGAATGATGCTCTTTTAGCTTTAACTGTCTCTGCACTGCCTCCATGTAAATTTTCTCTCATGCATATTCATTGTGGATATCCTGAAAACCCGACCGGCTTGGTGTGTCCCCAGGACAGGGTTGGGAATCACTTGTCTAGTAGCTCTACCTCCTCCTCCTCCTACCTCCTACCCAAACCTCCGTCACCCCCCCTCCTACCCAAACCTTTACTGCTGCCCATGTTATCAGTCAACTTTGACTGCATCCTCCCTTGTATATAGTTAATTTTCAGTCTCTTGTATATAGTTTACAAGCAGATAATAATCTATTGTAAAGCCTGCTATTATATCATTTTATATTGTGAACCGTTATTTATATTCATTGTAAAGCTATTTGCTATGTTATGTTACACTGTGAACCGAGGTGATGTTTTGCTACGTGCCCCGGTATATAAAAATTCTTTAAATAAATAAATAAAAAATAAATAGTAATCTGGGTCCATCTGTCTTCTCATAGACTCCGTTTCACTTTCCACTCCACTTGAGCTTTCCATCTTAGATGCCTCATTCTCCCTGGGGCTTCTCAGTCTCGCCACCTCGTTTTTGAGTTCTGCCACTCTTTCCTGAGGGAGTCAATCTGCAGACATCTTTCACACTGAACCGGTTACTCACTGTGCATCAGGACATCTGGACAGCAGTAGAATTGGTAAGAGCGGCAACAGCTCTGTTACCAATTCTACTTCCTGATTTCTGTTAGACGGTGTGCCACGAGGTCGGCTTTATTGCCCTCTGTTTAGTATCTATAGTGTCTTGCAAAAGTATTTGACCCCCTAAAATGTCAGCAGATTTGTGTGGATTACAAATGACAATTACACAGATTGTTCCACACAGTATGTTTATTGCAAACCAGTATGCTCTTAAAGTAAATTTTCAAAGTCACAATTCATTATTTCTCTGTATTTTTAGAAACATAGAAATGGTGGCAGAAAAGGACCAAATGATCCATCCAGTCTACAGAGCAAGCTTATGGTAGCGTCAAATGTGCCATACAGGTCTCCCTCTTAATGTTTTCACCAGGGCGTAGCAACTGCCATGCCTTACAAGTTACCTCCATACTTAGTTTCCCAAACCGTTAAAGTCAGGGCCCTTGTTGGGTAGTAACTGTCACACCAGCAGGTTACCCCCATGTGCTCTTTTCCTCATTTCCATTGCTCATTGCTATTAATTGCATCAGTAACATGGAATAGACTTAGTGTTTGGGTAATTGCCAGGTTCTTGTGGCCTGATTTTGGCTTCTGTTGGAAACAGGATGCAGGGCTTGATGGACCCTTGGTCTGACCCAGCATGGCATGTTCTTATGTTCCATTCTCTAGCCTTAAGGATCCACAGTGTTTATCCCATGCCCTTTGAAATCTTTCACCATTTTTGCCTTCACCTCCTCCTTCGGAAGGACATTCTAGACATCCACCACCCTCTCCATGAAGAAATATTTTCTGATGTTGGTTCTGACTCGTCCTCCCTGGAGTTTCATTCCGTGACCCCTAGTTCTACTGATTTCTTTCCAACGGAAAAGGTTTGTCGATTGTGCATCATTAAAACCTTTCAGGTATCTGAAGTTCTGTATCCTATCACCCCCGCACCTCCTCTCCTCCAGGGTGGACATATTTAGGTCCTTCAACCTCTCTTCTCATTTGATGGAGACCCCCCCCCCCCCATTTTGGTCACCCTTCTCTGGACCGCCTCCATCCTGTCTCTATCATTTTTGAGATATGGTCTCCAGAACTGAACACAGTACTCCAAGTGAGGCCTCACCAAGGAACTGTACAAGGGGATTATTACCTCCTTTTTCTTACATGCCGCCAGCATTCTTCTGGCTTTAGCTATCGCATTGTCACATTTGTTCGCCATCTTCAGATTGCTAGACACTATCACCCCAAGGTCCGCTCTTGCTCTGGCACAACAGCCCTTCAACCTCCATCACATACAGCCCACCCCAGAATCATTACTCTGTACTTCTTGGCAATGAATCCCTGCTGCCATATTTTCGACCACCGTTTATGCTTCTTTAAATCACATCTTTCTCTCTATTCCTTCTGGCATGTCTATTCTGTTGCAGATCGTAGTATCATCCACAAAAACTTTACCTTCTATCCCTTCTGCAATGTCGCTCACAAAGATGTTGAACAGGACCGGTCCCAGTACCGATCCCTGCGGTACTCGGCTTACCATTTTCTCTTCAGAGTACATAAGGACATGCCATACTGGGTCAGACCAAGGGTCCATCAAACCCAGCATCCTGTTTCCAACAGTGGCCAATCAGGGCCATAAGAACCTGGCAAGTACCCATTTACCATCATACTCTGTCTTCTGTCCGTCAACCAGTTTGTAATCCACGCTACCACTTTGGCACTCACTTCCAAGCTTCTCATTTTATCAACAAGCCTCCTAAGCGGGACTGTATCATAAGTTTTGCTGAAATCAAAGTAGATCTCATTGAGCGGTCTTCCTCAATCCATTTCATTAGTCACACAATCAAAAAAATCAATCAGATTTGTCTGGCAAGACCTTCCTCTGCTGAATCCATGCTGCCTCGGGTCCAGCAATCCTCCTGACTGTAGATAGTTCACTATCCTTTCCTTCAGCAGAGTCTTTCTTTTCCCAGTCAATAAGGTAGCTAGTAAGCAGTAGGTAGTGTGTTTATTTTTAAAAGTCTGCAGAACTGAGTGTTTGTATTTAATACAAATTGAGTGTTTATATTGAAAAAAAAAAAACCACAGAAAAAAAAACAAACCCAAAAAGTAGCCAGAAGCTAGAAATAAGCTAGGAGCAGTGTATACCTAAGTAAAAAAGTTGAATAGTTCAGCTCAGTTACTCACCTTGGAAAGGTGTTGAGGTAGTGTGATTGGGTTTGAGTAGGGATCAACATTTGTTAATCAAGGGAGCAGTGAGTCACTCAGGCTGACTAACTGAAGTTAGACTGTATTTCCCAACCCTCCCACCCGTCGCCCACCCACCCCTAGCTCATCCCTTAATTTATAGGCAGGTGCCACTTTCACAAAAAAAAAAAATCAACAAAAACTTTATTGAGAATTCGATTAGACCCCGGTAGGCCACTACCAGACACATAGTGAATTCACTAACACATTTAAAGGACGTTAGACATATTCCTACTCCCATAGCAACCTAAAACTTAACTAGGAACTGATCAAAACTGAGATGAAGGCAGCAGTCCAGCAGCAAGAGGGGGGCTTCCCAGTCTTTTGCATCAAGTGCCACATGTATGATTTTTTACCCACCGGTGAGAAGTTGTACATGTGCATGTGATGCAAAGAGCTCCTGGCTCTCAGAGAAGGAGTCCGATCTCTGGAGGCTAGAGGGGCAGACCTGGAGGAGCTGAGGCAGACAGAGAGGTATATAGATGAGACCTTCAGGGACATAGTAGTCAAGTCCCAACTTCAGACTGGCAGCCCTGGTGCTACCTTGGAGGAAGAAGGTCTCATGATGGGAGAGCACCAACCAGATGTAGCAGGAAAGGATCCTGTAGCAAGGACCTGCTCTCTAGGTGATGCATTGTCCTTTCGCACTGAGGATATCTCCCCAAGGCCTACTGCCCAGGAGGGAAGAGTTAGGTCGGCCGTCATAGTTGGTGATTCGATTATTAGGAATGTAGATAGCTGGGTGGCTGGTGGGCGTGAGGATCGCCTGGTAACATGCCTACCTGGTGCGAAGGTGGCAGACCTCACGCGTCACCTAGATAGGATTTTAGACAGTGCTGGGGAGGAGCCGGCTGTCGTACATGTGGGCACCAACGACATAGGAAAATGTGGGAGGGAGGTTCTGGAAGCCAAATTTAGGCTCTTAGGTAGAAAGCTTAAATCCAGAACCTCCAGGGTGGCATTCTCTGAAATTCTCCCTGTTCCACGCGCAGGTCACCAGAGGCAGGCAGAGCTCCGGAGTCTCAATGCGTGGATGAGACGATAGTGCAAGGAAGAGGGATTCAGTTTTGTTAGGAACTGGGGAACCTTTTGGGGAAGGGGGAGTCTCTTCCGAAGGGATGGACTCCACCTTAACCAGGGTGGAACCAGACTGCTGGCGCTAACCTTTAAAAAGGAGATAGAGCAGCTTTTAAACTAGAACAAAGGGGAAAGCCGACAGTCGCTCAGCAGCGCATGGTTCGGAGAGAGGTATCTTCAAAGGATACTAATGATGCATTAGAATTAGGGCATCCCGACAGTGAGGTTCCAATAATTAGAAAAGTAGTCCAAGTGCCTGTAACTAAAAACTCACCTGAGATAAAAAAAATTCTAACTTGTCCCTATCAATTAAAAAGCAGAATGAAAATACAAACAAAAAACAAACTTTGAAATGTTTGTATGCTAATGCCAGAAGTCTAAGAAGTAAGATGGGAGAATTAGAATGTATAGCAGTGAATGATGACATAGACTTAATTGGCATCTCAGAGACATGGTGGAAAGAGGATAACCAATGGGACAGTGCTATACCGGGGTACAAATTATATCGCAATGACAGAGAGGAGCACCTGAGAGGAGGTGTGGCGCTTTATGTCCGGGATGGCATAGAGTTCAACAGGATAAACATCCTGCATGAGACTAAATACAAAATTGAATCTTTATGGGTAGAAATCCCTTGTGTGTCGGGGAAGACTATAGTGATAGGAGTGTACTACCATCCACCTGGTCAAGATGGTGAGACGGACAGTGAAATGCTAAGAGAAATTAGGGAAGCTAACCAAATTGGTAGTGCAGTAATAATGGGAAACTTCAATTACCCTACTCACACAAGGGAGTCAGCGGTTAACCACAACATATAATCAAATCACCAAAAATGTGGAACCCAAAATATAACACTTCAAATAGTGGCCTATGAAGGTGTCAGCAAGCCTTGACGTTATGTGTCACTCTCAGGTAGACACTAACCGGTCTTATCTATCATTCACCTTCATCATTATTTTAATGCAACAAGATATTTTTTCTTTTTTCAAATTAAAAATTAAAAATGTCCTCCATTTATGTGAACAAAATGACTCTTTCATGTACAGTTGGTAGGAAAGCCCAATATTGGGCTTTCCTACCAACTTTTTAAAGCTTCAATTACCCCAATATTGACTGGGTAAATGTATCTTCGGGATACGCTAGAGAGAGAACGTTCCTGGACAGAATAAATGATAGCTTTATGGAGCAATTGGTTCAGGAACCGACGAGAGAGGGAGCAATTTTAGATCTATTTCTCAGTGGAGCACAGGACTTGGTGAGAGAGGTAATGGTGGTGGGGCCGCTTGGCAATAGTGATCATAATATGATCAAATTTGATTTAATGACTGGAAGAGGAACAGTGTGCAAATCCAAGGCTCTTGTGCTAAACTTTCAAAAGGGATACTTTGATAAAATGAGAATTTTTAGAAAAAAACTGAAAGGAGCAGCTACAAAAGTAAAATAAAATGTCCAAGAGGCGTGGTCATTGTTAAAAAATACCATTTTAGAAGCACAGTCTGGATGTATTCCACACATTAAGAAAGGTGGAAAGAAGGCAAAACAATTACCGGCATGGTTAAAAGGGGAGGTGAAAGAAGCTATTTTAGCTAAAAGATCTTCATTCAAAAATTGGAAGAAGGATCCAACAGAAGAAAATAGGATAAAGCATAAACATTGGCAAGTTAAATGTAAAACATTGATAAGACAGGCAAAGAGAGAATTTGAAAAGAAGTTGGCTGTAGAGGCAAAAACTCACAGTAAAAACTTTTTAAAATATATACAAAGCAGAAGGCCTGTGAGGGAGTCAGTTGCACCGTTAGATGATCGAGGGGGTTAAAGGGGCACTTAGAGAAGATAAGGCCATCGCGGAAAGATTAAATGATTTCTTTGCTTTGGTGTTTACTGAAGAGGATGTTGGGGAGGTACCCGTAATGGAGAAGGTTTTCATGGGAAATGATTCAGATGGACTGAATCAAAGATGTGGTAGGCCTGATTGACAAACTGAAGAGTAGTAAATCACCTGGACCGGATGGTATACACCCCAGAGTTCTGAAGGAACTAAAAAATGAAATTTCAGACCTATTAGTAAAAATTTGTAACTTATCATTAAAATCATCCATTGTACCTGAAGACTGGAGGATAGCAAATGTAACCCCAATATTTTAAAAAGGGCTCCAGGGGTGATCCGGGAAACTACAGACCGGTTAGCCTGACTTCAGTGCCAGGAAAAATAGTGGAAAGTGTTCTAAACATCAAAATCACAGAACATATAGAAAGACATAGTTTAATGGAACAAAGTCAGCATGGCTTTACCCAGGGCAAGTCTTACCTCACAAATCTTCACTTTTTTGAAGGAGTTAATAAACACGTGGCTAAAGGTGAACCGGTAGATATAGTATACTTGGATTTTCAGAAGGTGTTTGACAAAGTTCCTCATGAGAGGCTTCTAGGAAAAGTAAAAAGTCATGGGATAGGTGGCAATGTCCTTTCGTGGATTGCAAACTGGCTAAAAGACAGGAAACAGAGAATAGGATTAAATGGACAATTTTCTCAGTGGAAGGGAGTGGACAGTGGAGTGCCTCAGGGATCTGTATTGGGACCCTTACTTTTCAATATATTTATAAATGATCTGGAAAGAAATACGACGAGTGAGATAATCAAAATTGCAGATGACACAAAATTATTCAGAGTAGTTAAATCACAAGCAGATTGTGATAAATTGCAGGAAGACCTTGTGAGACTGGAAAATTGGGCATCCAAAAGGCAGATGAAATTTAATGTGGATAAGTGCAAGGTGATGCATGTAGGGAAAAATAACCCATGCTATAGTTACACAATGTTAGGTTCCATATTGGGTGCTACAACCTAAGAAAGAGATCTAGGTGTCATAGTGGATAACACATTGAAATCGTCGGCTCAGTGTGCTGCGGCAGTCAAAAAAGCAAACAGAATGTTGGGAATTATTAGAAAGGGAATGGTGAATAAAACGGAAAATGTCATAATGCCTCTGTGTCGCTCCATGGTGAGACCGCACTTTGAATACTGTGTACAATTCTGGTCGCCGCATCTCAAAAAAAGATATAATTGCGATGGAGAAGGTACAGAGAAGGGCAACCAAAATGACAAGGGGGAATGGAACAGCTCCCCTATGAGGAAAGACTAAAGAGGTTAGGACTTTTCAGCTTGGAGAAGAGATGACTGAGGGGGGACATGATAGAGGTGTTTAAAATCATGAGAGGTCTAGAACGGGTAGATGTGAATCGGTTATTTACTCTTTCGGATAGTAGAAAGACTAGGGGGCACTCCATGAAGTTAGCATGGGGCACATTTAAAACTAATCGGAGAAAGTTCTTTTTTACTCAACGCACAATTAAACTCTGGAATTTGTTGCCAGAGGATGTGGTTAGTGCAATTAGTATAGCTGGGTTTAAAAAAGGATTGGATAAGTTCTTGGAGGAGAAGTCCATTACCTGCTATTAAGTTCACTTAGAGAATAGCCACTGCCATTAGCAATGGTTACATGGAATAGACTTAGTGTTTGGGTACTTGCCAGGTTCTTATGGCCTGGATTGGCCACTGTTGGAAACAGGATGCTGGGTTTGATGGACCCTTGGTCTGACCCAGTATGGCATTTCTTATGTACTATACTACTTTGGACTTTTCTCCATTCTCTGATTTTTTTGAAAAATGTTTTGCCACCTCTTTGGCAATCCTTTCTTCTGCCTATCTTTTTGCTTTCTTGATGACTTTCTTTGTCTCCTTCAGTTTCACCAGATATTCTTCTTGTGTTGCTTTTTTTGGGTTCTTAAATGTTTCTTGAATGCTTTTTTTTTTTTTTTGCTTGTATTTTATCAGCCACCTCCTTTGAGAACCAAATAGGTTTCTTGTTTCTCTTGCTTTTGTTTACTTTTCTAACATATAGATTAGTTGCCTTTGTAATTGCTTCTTTTAGTTTGGCCCACTGTTCCACGTGTCTTGTTTTTTCCCCATTCTTCTAGTTCTACCTCCAGGAGCTTCCCCATTTCAACAAAGTCTGTATTTTTGAACTTCCAAACACAAGTCTTTGTGCGACTTCTACGTATCCTACTTGTGATATCAAACCATACCGTTTGATCACTGGTGCTGAGGTGGGCACCCACCTGGACTTCAGAGACCTTCTCCCCGTTGGTGAGCACTAGGTCGAGTATAGCTCCCTCCCTCATGGGTTCCATTACCATTTGTTTGATCAGAACCCCTTGCAGGGTATCCACTATCTATCTACTTCTGTTAGATTCTGGAAAAGGGATTCCCCAGTCTGTCTGGCAGATTAAAATCTCCAACGAGCAAAATTTCTCCCTTCTTTCCCACCTTTTGGATGTCTTCGACCAGATATCTATCTACTTTTTCCGTTTGAGTCAGAGGCCTGTAAACCACTCCAGTAAAAATGGATGCACTGTCATCTTTTTTTTAGGATGGCCCATCATACTTCTTCTCTACCCCATATTCCTTGCAGTTTAGTTGCTTGGATATTGTTTGACATAAAAAGCTCCTCCCCCTTTTTTGTCCTCTCTGTCCTTCCTTAAGTTTTAGCCGGTATGGCCGTATCCCAATCATGAGAATTCATGAGCCAAGTCTATGTAACAGCAACAATGTCCAAGTCGGCTTCCAGAGTCTGGGATTTTATTGCCCAGACTATGAGCATTTGTGCTCACAGCTTTCCAGCTCTGTCCTTCAGGTTACTGCTCTTCTTGGACTTCTTTTGTGCCTTATTCAGCTGATTTTTGTTATCCCCTCCACCCATTTCTTTGAGATTTGGGGGTGACATTCCAGTTTCCTTCTGCCACCCTCGTCATCTAGTTTAAATGCCTTATGGCATAGGATTTGAATTTATCTCTTAGAATCCTTTTTCCTGCCACAGACAGATGTAAGCCATATCTGACACAGAGCCTTTTACTGTTCCATACATGGCCCCAGCCTCCTATATATCCACAACTTTGTTCCTTAAAGTTTTGAACCATGTTCTTGAACTTGTTCCGTACAAGTTTTGAACCATGCATTGAAGTTATCTATATGGCCTAACCTCTCTTTCCCCTTTCAATGAACAGGCAACACCTCTGAAAAGGCAATAGTCTTTGCCATATGACTAATCTGCTTCGCCAGAGTCTGGAAATCTCTCTGTAGCACTTGAATATTTCTAGCAAGGTTGTTGGTTCCCAGATGGATGATAATACCAATTTCAGAGACCTTACTTTCTTCTTTGATTGCATTGACTATCTGAATAGCATTTCTACCAGCCGTAGATCCTAGAAGGCTTTTAACTGTGGTGTTTTCCTTCAAAAGAGTTCCCAAGTTTGTGCCTCTGATGACTGAATCACCCAGCACAATGAGCTTTTTCTCATGGTTATTGGTTGTATTATGGAATTTCTACATGCGTTGATACCACTTCAATCTCCATTGCTAGAGCTTCTTCCTTATGTAAGATAGAGAAAGCATTTTGTACTTGTCACTTGAGAGAGTGTGTGTCTCCGCATCGCAGGTATTCTACCAGACCCCACTGTAACCTGTTTGTTCTTGGGTTCCTGTATGCGCTGAGTAAGTGTGTGTTGGGGTGGACTGCACAAATGTGAAGAATAGGGGTCTTTGGGTCACAGGTCTTATCCTACCTGAGCCCACTGTGGTAATGGGGAAACATTTCCTGAAGTGGGTGAGGATTTCTTGGTGGTTGCTGATACTTTTATTGCAGCTAATTCCGCTTTAAGGTGAGCCAACTCCTTTTTCATGGAAGAGAGTTCTGAACAAATGGGGCAAGCCCTAAGTTTCCAGATGATTTGCCGCAAGATAAAGGCTCCACAATTGTTACATTGGATAGTCCTCATTTTGCTCAATTGATTTGTTGGAGAACAGCTAAGGAATTGCCAAATTATCAAATTATCTTGTTTCCAATGATGTATCCAGGTAGACAGTATTAGAAGAACAAACCCTGGGATGGGTAGGTGGGAGGGAATTGAACAGTTGGCACCTTCCTCTGCTGTGTTTAAGACTATGTATTTGCTATTGAGTTAGAGCTGCCCTACCCCTAGACACTGGCTACTGCTAGGTGAGATGGGTTTGTTTTTTTTTACCTGAAATGTTACTCAAATTTAAGACCACCTCTTTTTGCACTGCTAAAAATCAATATCAATACTCCACACTACAGTGCTGTAGTCTGAGCTATGCCCCACAACAACGATGCAATTATAAAAAGCTTTTTTGGCTAAAATTTAAGATTTCAAGGAAATAATATTATATACTCAGGGATAGAACCAGACTGCAATTGGCCTGAAAAATGCTGTTTGCACAAGTATTAAACCTCTGTGCTATGAAAGCTCCAAGTTTACACAGATGAAAGATATTGGCCTCTACCTGTGAATTATTAAAAAGGTCAGCTTTTCTGGATAAGAGACCCTAATTCCACTACCATTGGTCAGACAGTGAAACTGAAGGAAAGCTGTGAAAATGAAGACCAAAGAGCATTGTAAGGAAACTAAAGAGAAAGTTATAGGCATGCACAAGATAGGAAAAGGCTTCAAAATAATATCTAAGTGCTTGGATATCCCACTGAGCACTGTTGGATCAATTGTTAGGAAATGGAAGCTGCATCCTACTGCCTAGACAGAGCAAGAAAGGTGACTTGTGAGGGAAGCTGCAGTCACCAAGGAGCTGCAGAGTTTAGAGGCTGAGACTGGAGTGGAGGTGTCCCAGTCAGTCATATCATGAGCTCTGCATACAGCTGGCCTGCATGGTAGGCTGAGTAAGAAAAACCATATCAAAGCACGTCTAGAATTTGCATTAAGTATCATAGTGAGCCAGCTAAAACATGGGATAAGGTTTTTTGGTCAGATGAGACAAAAATGCAGCTTTTTGGCCAAAATTCATAATCCTACGTGTGGGGATGGCGGTATCATGCTGTGGGGATGCTTTTCCTCAGCAGGGGACTGGCATCTTGTTAAAACTGAAGGATGGATGGATGGCGCACCTACAGGGAAATACTGTAAGACAACCTGCTTCAATCTGCTAAAAAACTCAAACTTGGGAGCAAGTTTACCTTTCACTAGGACAATGATCCCAAGCACAAGGCCAAAGCAACACAGGAGTGGTTGAACAGCAAAAAGGTAAATGCTCTACAAGGGCCAAGTCAAAGTCCAGATCTCAATCCAAAAGAGAATCTGTGGCAGTATTTGAAAATTGCATCATTCAACCAACCTGAAAACCCTGGAGGAAATCTGCCAGGAAGAATGGGCAAAATTCACTCCTAAACAGTGTGCAAAGCTGGTACAAACTTGCTGCAACAGACTCAAAGCTGGTTCAACCAAGTACTAGTTTGACGGGGTTGAATACTTATGCAAGCAGCATTTTTTTTCAGTTTTTGTTTCATTTTACAAAAATGCAGAGAAATAATGAATTGTGACTTTGAAAATTTACTTTAACAGCATATTGTTTTGCAATAAACATACTGTCTAGAACAGTGGTTCTCAACTTTTTTTCCCATTGTGACACACTTGACAGACAGCGCTGATGTGTGACACACTGATCATTACAATTTACGGCGAAAAAAAAAAAAGGCCTCGTATTACTTTTTTAAAGAATGACACAAGGGAAAGATGAGTACTCTCTGAACAGAAATTACATAAATAGAAAACCTCCCATACTAGAACAGCACAAACTTCAGCACTCAAACAGTAACCACCTTACCTAAGAAAAGGCAACAATGAAAATATTACACCAGGCCTCTATTAGGAAAATGGAACAAGCCAGGCTGCTATAGAGCCCTACAGAAACTACACACCAGCAGAAATACCTCACCTCAATCACATGTGCAGACCCTCACCTAACGAAGAATAAAGAGACCATAAAGCATAAATAGAAACATGCAGACACAATCTGAACTGGAAACCACAACAAGCCAGAGAGACTGTATGCAGTGTAACAAAGGAAAAAACACTTCAGTCCTTAAAACAAATCAAGAAATACAAAATCAATAGCACTAAAACCATACTAATAAAAAGAACAGATTATTTCAAAATAGCTGATGAATGGAATGTCCAATAAAAATATTTTACTTTCTATTTTACATGTAGTATAGATCGTATCAGACAAAGAAGAGGAATGTGACTGTTCCCTGTACGTACCCGAATCAGTCCAGACCGTGAGTTGAGCCTCCTGTCCAGCAGATGGAGACAGAGCAAATCTGAAAGGGTGTCCTATATCAGGACAGAGCCTACCCTGCATCCCTTCAGTATTTGTCTGTCTCCAGCAGATGCAGGCAGCCGAACCTGTGGCTCCCCTTCTTACCTTCGTTTCCCTGCGGGGATCTTATACCCTTTCTTTGTCAGGATCAAGCAAGTATTGTTCTTGTTTATATTAAAAAAAATAAAATAAAATAACACTTTGAAAGATTTCTCTTTATGCTCTAGGAGACAGTTTTGTCTCCTCGCTCTGCTGGGGGCCTAGCGGGGGCTTGCCATGTGAAATCTTCAGCCTAGGCTCCCATTCCTGGTGACCTTTTGGGGTGATGCTGGTGGTCCAGTCACTCCCCCCTTGGCTGGCTGTCCACTTGTGAAAAGTATCATTTCTAGGGCCTGGGAAGGAGAAAGCTTTCCTCTGCACTTGCTGTGCTTTAAAAAAAAAAAAAAATGGAAGAGAAGATTTTTTTAATCCAAGCCCTATTTAGTAGTGATTTAAGAACTGTGGACAGCTCCAGCAGCGTTCAGTCTCTGCCTCCGCTGACAGGCTGGCTCAGCTCAGCGCTGCTCAGCTGTTTTTCCCTTCACAGCGATTTCTTTTCTCTAGCTGATGCCGCGTTCAAACATGTGTAACGCCTGCGGGGAGCCTGCCATGCTGCTCTCCTGCGGCGGGCTCTGCTCCGGGTACCTGCCAGGTGGGGAGGGCCCATCCTCGGCACCCGAGACTACTACAGCCCGGGGACGAGCTGCACGCCGCATGGCCAGGCCGTTCCCAACTTGGAAAACCGCGGGAATGGCGGCCATTTTGGGAACACTTTCTGATGCTGAATTGGGGCTGCAGAAGGAAGGTGAACCCGATTCTTTAATTTCCCCTCAGGATTTGAGCCCCCCCCCTCATACCCTGGAGGGGGGTGTCTGACCCTTGCCCCCCCTCCTTCTCCTCACCCCCCGGGAAGTCCAAGTCTCGTTTTCCACAGAGTTTGTGCTCCTTATGCACAAATCTTATCTCGCTAGTCTACAGGAGGAGGAGGATCCCCCCTAGGGCCCCCCTGCTTAAGAACCTGCGGGTTTCTTCTATGCAACCTCCTAAGGCGCCAGAGGGGCAGTGCTCCATAAGGGTCAGGGTGGTCCCATGGATCCCGCCGCCTCCGGACCCCCCTCAGCCGTCGTCTGTCCCTGATCCGGATGCTGATCCACTGCTTCCCAAACCCCCCCCCCCCCCCTCGAGAGGGACGGTCCACGGGTGCTTCGCTTATTCCAAAGGGAGGAGTTGGAACTGCTTATTCCCTTCATATTGCAGGAACTGGGAATTGAGGTGCCCCCTGAGGATACGGTTACAGCCTCTATGCCTGCTAATGTGGACCCGGTCCTGGCGGGACTTAGGGCTCCTCCACGTATGTTTCCATTCCATCCTATGCACAAGCTGATGCTCCTTTGGGAATGGGAGTCCCCGGAGGCGGGACTCCGAGTGGGTAGGGCTATGGACAAGCTCTATCCTCTCCCTGAGGACTGCTTGGATATGCTTAAGATACCCAAGGTGGATTCCTCCGGCTCTGTGGTTACCAAGCACACCACCATTCTGGTGGTGGGGGCTATGGCATTGAAGGATGTCCTGAACCGCAAACTGGAATTTTATTTAAAGCGCATCTTTGAGGTCTTGTACTTAGGAGTTCAGGCGACAATCTGCAGCAGTCTCATGCAGCGGGCAAGCCTCAGGTGGATTCAACAGTTATTCAGCACCCAAGACCTCCCACTGCAGAGGCGGAGCGGCTAGAAATCGCGATTGTATATGGGGCCGATGCCCTTTATGATCTTCTACGGGTGCAAGCCAGAGCCATGGTCTCCGCGGTCTTGGCCAGGCGTCTTCTCTGGCTGAGAAATTGGTCTGCGGATGCATTTTCTAAAGCGCAGTTGGGCACTCTCCCCTTCAAGGGCCAGTTGCTTTTTGGGGAGGACCTAGAGCAGCTTATTAAATCTCTGGGGGAGAATAAGGTTCATAAGCTGCCGGAGGATCGCCCGAAACAGTCTAAGGCTTTCTTTCCTTTCTGCACTCACTTCAGAGGTCAACATAACAGCAGAGCACGGGGCTCCTTTCCGAGAGGCAATGCTTCCAGAGCACAATCTTGGTCTCATTCCTTTCGTGGACATCGACCCTTCCAGGATGGTAGCCAGCAACACTCGGCCACAAAGTCCTCTTTCCAATGAAATGCGGCCGGCCCATTCCTCTGTTCGAAACTTAGGTGGACGACTGTCCCTGTTTCTCGAGGAATGGGCCAAGATCACGACAGATCAGTGGGTCCCAGAGGTAATAGAAAAAGGCTATGCGTTAGAATTTGCTTGAGACCTACCGGACCTTCACTTAATCTCTCCCTGCGGAAGTCGAAAGAGGCCTGCGGTCGACCAGACCCTGAGCAGGCTGCTGGAACTGGGTGCCATAGTTCCGGTGGAGGAACAAGGGTTCGGTCAATATTCCATATACTTCGTCATTCCCAAAAAAGAAGGCTCTTTTTGTTCAATTTTGGATCTCAAGTGAGCCAACTGGGCTCTCAAGGTTGCCCATTTTCGAATGGAAACCCTAAGGGCTGTAATAGCTGTGGTTCGCTCAGGCGAATTCCTGGCATCGCTCGACCTGATGGAGGCCTACTTGCACATTCCGATTCGCCTCAACCATCAGCGGTATCTCTGGTTCGAGATCCTGGGCCGTTTCCAGTTTCAAGCTCTCCCATTCGGTCTCGCCATGGCGCCGCACACTTTCACCAAGGTCATGGTGGTAGTGGCGGTCTCTTCATCGAGCCCAAGTTCTGGTTCACCCTTACCTGGACGATTGGCTCATCTGGGCCAAATCGGAGTTTCTCTGCAAGCTGGCAATTGACAAGGTCCTGACTCATCTGACCTCCCTTGGGTAGATAATCAACTTTCCCAAGAGCAAGCTTCAGCCATCCCAGACCCTGGAATTCTTGGGGGCAAAATTCGACATTCGAGTCGGCAAGGTGTTCCTTCCAGTCGCATGGGCGCTCAAACTCAGGGACCAAGTGTGCACTTTCCTCTCACTTGCTCTGCCCACGGCCTGGGACTACCTCCAGGTTCTGGGGTCCATGGCCTCCACTATCGATCTGGTCCCTTGGGCTTTTGTGCATATGCGTCCGTTACAGAAAGCTTTGCTATCCCGCTGGAAGCCGGTGTCTGAGCAATTTTGGACACCCCTCCCACTCTCCGAGTCTACAGTCACTGAGCTGCAATGGTGGCTCTCGCCTGCCCACCTTCTGAAAGGGGTGTCCCTTCAGACGCCGCAGTGGATCGTTGTCACAATGGACGCCAGTCTCTCCGGCTGGGGAGCGGTTTGCCAGACAAAGTCTACGCATGGATACTGGTCCCCAGTCCAATCTCGCTGGCACATCAATCGATTGGAAGCTCAAGCAGTACGTCTGGCTCTCAAGGTCTTTCTTCCTTTACTCCATCGCAAGGCGGTGCGGGTCCTCTTGGACAACACCACAGTGGCTTACATCAATCGACAGGGAGGCAAGCTCTTTGTTTGTTTGGGCGGAGCACCACCTAGTGCACCTAGCGGCTTCCCACTTTGCAGGGAAGGAGAATGTTCAAGCTGATTTCCTCAGTCATCAGCGGTTAGTTCCTGGCGAGTGGGAGTTGTCAGACAAAGCGATGAATCTGATCGTCCGCAGGTGGGGTCCCCCTCACTTGGATCTGATGGCCATGATGAACAATGCAAAAGTGCCAAGGTTCTTCAGCCGCAGAAGGGAACATTGTGCAGAAGGCGTGGATGCGCTGGTCCTTCCCTGGCCTCACAACGTTTTTCTCTGTGTTCCCTCCTTGGCCACTGGTGGGCAAAGTGCTCAGAAGAATCGAGCTCCATTGGGGTCCCATCATTCTAGTGGCTCCAGAGTGGCCCCGCAGGCCGTGGTTCACGGATCTGGTGAACCTCACGACGGACGGCCCTCTCCACCTCTGTCATATCCCCCATCTTCTTCGGCAGGGTCCAGTATTTTCAATCAGGTGGATTGCTTTTGTCTAGCGGCCTGGCTTTTGAACGGTGGAGATTGAGAAAGAAGGTATATAAGAAAGAAGTTATATCCACTCTGTTGAGGGCTACCTCTCCCACTTATGTCCGGGTATGGAAGGTTTTCGAAAATGCGTGTGCCACTTCGGGAGTGTCAGCTCGTAAGGCCCCGGTTTCCCAGGTCCTTTCCTTCCTCCAGAACAGTCTCTCCAAGGGTTTGTCTTTCTGTTCCTTGCGGGTGCAGGTCTCCGCCCTCGGCTCCCTCTTAGGCAACATTGACGGTTGCTCAGTGGCAGCTCATCCGGATATTGTCCGCTTCCGCAAGGGGGCCAAACATTTGAATCCGCCAGTACGGGCTATTTGTCCCTCGTGAAGTCTTCAGTTGGTTCTTCGGGTTCTTAGCGTAGCTCCTTTCGAACCTCTACGGAAGGCTACACTTAAGGATTTGACTCAAAAATGTCTTCCTGGTGTCTGTCTGTTCCGCCAGAAGGGTCTTGGAGTTTCACGCTTTGTCATGCAGGGAACCTTTTCTACGTTTTTCTGATTCGGGGGGTATCCCTCAAGACGGTACCCTCCTTCTTGCCAAAGGTAGTGTCTTCCTTTCACATCAATCAGTCAGTAGAACTCCCGGCCTTTTCTTCTAAAGACATCGCAAACACATCTGGGGTGATCTGCGGCGCCTGGTTGTGAAACGGGTCTTGTTACATTACCTCCAGGTTACAAATGAGTTCTGGGTCTCGGATCACCTGTTTGTTCTGTGGAGTGGCCCAAATAAGGGTAATAAGGCTTCAAAGGCCACTATTGCATGTTGGCTAAAGGAGGCAATTGAGTCAGCTTACATCTGTAAGGGCCGTCCGGTTCCGGAAGGCTTAAAGGCTCACTCCTTACGTTCTCAGGCCACTTCTTGGGCAGAGAGTCAATCGGTCTCTCTGCAGGAAATATGTAGGGCAGGTACTTGGAAATCCCTGCATACTTTTTCTTGCCATTACCGCCTTGATGTACAGGCTCCAGTTTTTGGCTCCTTCGGGCGGCAGGTTCTTCGAGCAGGACTGTCTCGGTCCCACCCTGTTTAGGGAAGCTTTGGTACATCCCACTGTCTGGACTGATCCGGGTACGTACAGGGAAAGGAAACTTGGTTCTTACCTGCTAATTTTCATTCCTGTAGAACCACGGATCAGTCCAGACACCTTCCCATGCTAGATCTGCTCCGTCTGCTCGAAGTTTTTCTTCCTTTACAGGTACTTAAGGCACCGGAAGCATCTCACAGATGAAAATGACACTAAATCTTTATGCAAGAGCGTTTATACAGAATTCTTTCAATTGTTTTCTTGTTACTTGCTTGATCCTTGGGGAGTTATATCTGCTTTGAAAGTGTTTTATACTGAAGGGATGCAGGGTAGGCTCTGTCCTGATATGGGATACCCTTTCAGTTTTGGTCTGTCTCCATCTGCTGGAAGGGAGGCAAAACCCAGGAGTCTGGACTGATCTGTGGTACTACAGGAACGAAAATTAGCAGGTAAGAACCAATTTTCCTTTAAGTGCTTTTTTTTTTTTTTTAAATTTTTGTCTACAAGAAATTATGGATGTTCTCCTTGTAAAATGCTTAAAGTCTGATAGGCAGCATAAGAATGTTTTAAATAAAATAAACTAAAATAATAAAAAAAAACTCTAGACACCAATAAAATATACATTCTATACATTTTCCCTTCTAGTGTTGGAATATTTAAAGTTTAGTTCAAGGTGGGCTTGATGTTTTTTAAAGCCCTGCATTGTCTACTATCATCATGCCTACTCTCTGCTATTAGACCATTTGTCCCCTCAGGTTCGCTTAGCTCTCAGGGGCAAAGATTATTTGAAGTTCCATCTTTCCTCAGTGTTGGACTTTACAAAACGAGTGAATTTTCTAGTTGCGTCCCAATATTTAAAAAAGGCTCCAGGGGCGATCCGGGTAACTATAGACCAGTGAGCCTGACTTAGTGCCAGGAAAAATAGTGGAAACTATTCTCAAGATCAAAATCATAGAGCATATAGAAAGACATGATTTAATGGGACACAGTCAACATGGATTTACCCAAGGGAAGTCTTGCCTAACAAATCTGCTTCATTTTTTTGAAGGGGTATATAAACATGTGGATAAAGGTGAACCAGTATTTATATAGTGTATTTGGATTTTCAGAAGGCGTTTGACAAAGTCCCTCATGAGAGGCTTCTATGAAAACTAAAAAGTCATGGGATAGGAGGCGATGTCCTTTCGTGGATTACAAACTGGTTAAAAGACAGGAAACAGAGAGTAGGATTAAATGGTCAGTTTTCTCAGTGAAAAAGGGTAAACAGTGGAGTGCCTCAGGGATCTGTACTTGGACCGGTGCTTTTCAAATTTGCAGATGATACAAAATTATTCAGAGTAGTTAAATCACAAGCAGACTGTGATACATTACAGGAGGACCTTCCAAGACTGGAAGATTGGGCATCCAAATGGCAGATGAAATTTAATGTGGACAAGTGCAAGGTGTTGCATGTAGGGAAAAATAACTCTTGCTGTAGTTACACGATGTTAGGTTCCATATTAGGAGCTACCACCCAGGAAAAAGATCTAGGCATCATAGTGGATAATACTTTAAAATCGTCGGCTCAGTGTGCTGCAGCAGTCAAAAAAGCAAACAGAATGTTGGGAATTATTAGGAAGGGAATGGTTAATAAAACAGAAAATGTCATAATGCCTCTGTATCGCTCCATGGTGAGACCACACCTTGAATACTGTGTACAATTCTGGTCGCCGCATCTCAAAAAAGATATAGTTGCAATGGAGAAGGGCAACCAAAATGAGAAAAGGGGATGGAACAGCTCCCCTATGAGGAAAGGCTGAAGAGGTTAGGGCTGTTCAGCTTGGAGAAGAGACGGCTGAGGGGGGATATGATAGAGGTCTTTTAAGATCATGAGAGGTCTTGAACGAGTAGATGTGACTCGGTTATTTACACTTTCGAATAATAGAAGGACTGGGGGGCATTCCATGAAGTTAGCAAGTAGCACATTTAAGACTAATCGGAGAAAATTCTTTTTCACTCAACGCACAATAAAGCTCTGGAATTTGTTGCCAGAGGATGTGGTTAGTGCAGTTAGTGGAGCTGGGCTCAAAAAAGGTTTGGATAAGTTCTTGGAGGAGAAATCCATTAATGGCTATTAATCAAGTTTACTTAGGGAATAGCCACTGCTATTAATTGAATCAGTAGCATGGGATCTTCTTAGTGTTTGGGTAATTGCCAGGTTCTTGTGGCCTGGTTTTTGGCTTCTGTTAGAAACAAAATGCTGGGCTTGATGGACCCTTGGTCTGACCCAGCATGGCAATTTCTTATGTCTTATGTTTTTTTAAATTCCCTGCTAACCAGTTTAAGAAATGAGACCTGTATTAAAGGCCTTTGGGAAGAAGTTTAAAGGTTTTCTTTTTGAACAAGCATATGGAGAGTGCTAATGAATTTTGCCTGCCTTAATGATTTATTTCAATGGCAGTGATGTGTTTTTGTGTTTTGTATTTATTATTTTAGTTTAATTTACCTGTTTTACGATTATGTAATATTGTAACCTGCGTAGAACTATAGATAGGTGGGATATAAATGTTTTAAATAAAGGTTAAGCCTTGAAGAAGAGAAGAGGACAGAAGGATGCCAAGGTGGAGGAGATGGGTGGAAGAAAAGGAGCAAATGCATGGATGAGGGATGAGGAAGTGGGAGTCATAAATCTGCAGAAGCAGAGTCAAAACTGAATGATGGAGGGGAGAAGGTACACAGAGAGTATAAATGAAAGGGATATGATGGGAGGACTGGTGGATATGATGGAAGGGAAGAATGGAGCTATAGGGATGGGAGGACTGGTGGATATGGTGGAAGGGAAGAATGGAGCTACGGGGATGGGAGGACTGGTGGATATGATGGTGGAAGGGAAGAATGGAGCTACGTGGATGGGAGGACTGGTGGATATGATGGTGGAAGGGAAGAATGGAGCTACAGGGATGGGAGGACTGGTGGATATGATGGAAGGGAAGAATGGAGCTACGGGGATGGGAGGACTGGTGGATATGGTGGAAGGGAAGAATGGAGCTACGGGGATGGGAGGACTGGATATGATGGTGGAAGGGAAGAATGGAGCTACGTGGATGGGAGGACTGGTGGATATGATGGTGGAAGGGAAGAATGGAGCTACAGGGATGGGAGGACTGGTGGATATGATGGAAGGGAAGAATGGAGCTACGGGGATGGGAGGACTGGTGGATATGGTGGAAGGGAAGAATGGAGCTACGGGGATGGGAGGACTGGTGGATATGGTGGATGGGAGGACTGGTGGATATGATGGAAGGGAAGAATGGAGCTATGGGGATGGGAGGACTGGTGGATATGGTGGAAGGGAAGAATGGAGCTACGGGGATGGGAGGACTGGTGGATATGGTGGAAGGGAAGAATGGAGCTACGTGGATGGGAGGACTGGTGGATATGATGGAAGGGAAGAATGGAGCTACGGGGATGGGAGGACTGGTGGATATGATGGAAGGGAAGAATGGAGCTATAGGGATGGGAGGACTGGTGGATATGGTGGAAGGGAAGAATGGAGCTACGGGGATGGGAGGACTGGTGGATATGATGGAAGGGAAGAATGGAGCTACGGGGATGGGAGGACTGGTGGATATGATGGAAGGGAAGAATGGAGCTACGGGGATGGGTGGACTGGTGGATATGGTGGAAGGGAAGAATGGAGCTACGTGGATGGGAGGACTGGTGGATATGATGGAAGGGAAGAATGGAGCTACGGGGATGGGAGGACTGGTGGATATGATGGAAGGGAAGAATGGAGCTACGGGGATGGGAGGACTGGTGGATATGATGGAAGGGAAGAATGGAGCTACGGGGATGGGTGGACTGGTGGATATGGTGGAAGGGAAGAATGGAGCTACGTGGATGGGAGGACTGGTGGATATGATGGAAGGGAAGAATGGAGCTACGGGGATGGGAGGACTGGTGGATATGATGGAAGGGAAGAATGGAGCTATAGGGATGGGAGGACTGGTGGATATGGTGGAAGGGAAGAATGGAGCTACGGGGATGGGAGGACTGGTGGATATGGTGGAAGGGAAGAATGGAGCTACAGGGTTGGGAGGACTGGTGGATATGGTGGAAGGGAAGAATGGAGCTACGGGGATGGGAGGACTGGTGGATATGGTGGAAGGGAAGAATGGAGCTACGGGGATGGGAGGACTGGTGGATATGGTGGAAGGGAAGAATGGAGCTACGGGGATGGGAGGACTGGTGGATATGGTGGAAGGGAAGAATGGAGCTACGGGGATGGGAGGACTGGTGGATATGGTGGAAGGGAAGAATGGAGCTACGGGGATGGGAGGACTGGTGGATATGGTGGTGGAAGGGAGGATGAAATATAGAGAGACTGGAGAAAAGAGTAGAAGATCCAATATGTTGATTTTGTTTCTGGAAATATTTTGTATAATTGTCTTATGTTTTTGGGAGATATCTGTATTACTTTTGTGTTTGAAATCTTGTTTTGATTATTTACTTTCCTATCTTATATTTTGCAATTGTATTTTATTGCTGTATACTTGAATATATTTCACTGAGCACAATGTGAGGAGGCAAGTAAATGTTTTAAAAACTTAGGGTGATCAGAAACTAGGTGG
Source organism: Rhinatrema bivittatum (assembly GCF_901001135.1). Classification (NCBI taxonomy): domain Eukaryota; kingdom Metazoa; phylum Chordata; class Amphibia; order Gymnophiona; family Rhinatrematidae; genus Rhinatrema; species Rhinatrema bivittatum. The sequence goes on along the minus strand of NC_042632.1, from coordinate 57,502,544 downwards.
AAGAAAAGACTGGTGGACAGAATAGAGATGATAGGAGAAAAAGAAATAGGTAAAAGTAATGAAGAAAGGAAACGAGGCAAAATTTATAGAAAAACTGCAGAATAAAGGAAATAGCCAAGATAATGTAATGTATTTCTGAACATGTTTACATTTGTAATATTTTAAATAAAAATTATTTTTGCATATAAAGCAATAGAAAATTGTAAGTTAATGTATTCAGATGTGCCATAGAATCTTAAAGTGCCTCAGAAATTGCTAACACTTCCTGTAGAATCTTGTTGTGACCTTTGCCTTAAAAACTTCATAGAGTGCTGACTAACCTGTTCAGTAAACTTTCAATTTTAATTGAACAAGTTCAGAATTTGGTGGCCAAAATCTTAGTAAGTTGAATTTAGATCCTCTGAAGTGAAGTGGTGGCTGCACCTGAAATGATAATGAGGTGAAGGTGTTTAACTGAAAGGGTATGCGCTACCTTTAAGGTAGATGGATCTGGTTTGAGAGGGATTCTGAAACTGGTAGATCCTGGATCAATGTTGAGAATCACCATGAGAATCCCCTGAACCTAGAAAGTGTAGAATTCCTCCCACAAAAGAATGATCATGTAGACAGTGTGTTGCAGTGATGCAGATTTTGACCACCTGTTTATTAATAAATCTATAAGCACTATTCTATAATTTTCCACAGATGTTTATAGAGTTTGATTCCACAAGGAAGCAGAATTCTTGGGTGAAAGTTCATGAAGATGATGTCTTGGTGGTCTTATTAGAAGAGTCTCTGGTTTGGGCTCCTCGAAAAGATCCAATTATGATTCAGGGAAACCCAATATCTTCTGCACATTGGCCTGCACTGGTAAGTAACAGATTTCCAGGGTTATCTTAGGGCACACTTTGATGTTTATTTTGGCTAGACTCTCGTCTTCTAATGATGCACAATTTAACACCTGGGTCACAGAATGAATGATTTGGATTTGTTTAAAATGTTTGCTCTAAGCAGCTGAATTTCCCATTAATTAATAAACTGTAAAAGTATAAGAAACCTGCAACCAACTATTAAATGATTAATAAATCAATGTAGGTTATCCATTGAAAATTTGTGGTGACACAAAACCAAAACTTTACAGGACTGTGCAAGCTTTGGGGTTTCATATGGGATTATGAATTCATTTTTGTTGATGGCATTAATTCAGAAAGTCTTGAATGTGACTGTTGTCATGAAGACAATGTGAGAGTTACAAGAAGTACTAGAGCAGAATTTGTCCATGAGAAAGCTGCAATGCAGGCTATGCATTATATGCACTATGGCAGTCTGATGGTGTTGCATAATTGCAACTCCTGCCTTGCCTTACTTTTATTTCTGCAGTTGTTATATTTGTGGTGGGAGGCCTTTCACAGGGGAAGAAATTATGTCCTATGATCAGGTCTTAAATTGCCATAATGTCACTTTATCTCCATCGACAAGCAATCATGAATTAGCCATTATATGTCGGTGATGTCATCTGACAGCACTGAGATGGACTTATCCTCTTTTTTTTTTGATTGTGTTGCATGGATGTTTCCCAGTCTCTTATGCATTTTTCTAACTTGAGTCCTAGTGACCTTATCTGACTTGCTGCTTTTCCTGCTACTGCCTAGCAGCCCTTCAAACAGAACTTTTATGTTCTGGAAAAAAAATATGAGCAATAGAAGGCGTTGGAAAGCACAGAGAAGCCAAAGGCTAAAAAGCCAGCAATAAGATTTTAAGGTCTGTATCTGTGAGTGCCAGATGTCTGTCAAGGATACACCATTGTTTTATTGGTGCTTGGGGTCAAATCATGATGCTTCCAACTGCTAAAGTACTATGCCTGGAAGGTGGAAGCCCTAAGGAAGGTCCTGGTGGGTAAAAGCCCCAAGTCTCAGCACGAGGCTGAGCCACTCTTCACTTGAGAAGTGAAGAGTTGAGCTCTGAGCACAAAAGGTTGAAGTTTCCCCCTTGATTCCATGGGTATGGGAAGGCGCCCCCCTCTCCATGGCACCAACCTCTGGATCCTTTGCATGGCAGGGATTGAGTGTAGTGCAAAAGCCTGTGGCTCTGGAGGAGGCACAGAGAAAAGCACTCAAGTGGCACAGGGTCTCCTTCAAAGTGGTTCTACTTGGAGCTAAAGAGAAGATAGTGGCTCGGTTCTGCTGGAGCAGACTCCTCCTTGATGCAGAGGCAGTACATAGCCTTATTGGTGCATGTGCTGTCTTTGTTCATATTGCAGATGATCCTCATGGCACCTGCCATTTGTTTTATCGTGGACTGACCAGGGTGCATCATCAGAGTGGAATTTGCATTTCAAGGCGCACAGTAGATTGCGGTGCCATCGGTTAAGTTGGAGCAGAGCACTTTGGAGCATTTGTCCGAGTCTCACTGCCGATTCCTTTCCGGACTTTCTACAGCATATCTCACCTCCAGAGGATCTCTGCTACTCCAGATTCTTGGATAAGCTGGCGAAGACTCTCTGTGTTGGGAAAGAAAAGGACCTGAGAATGGATGGCTTTGGATTCTTTGTTTCTTCAACCCCCAGTGGATTCCTTGGATATCCCGGTTCACAAACTTCTCCAGAATTATCAGATGAGGATGTATGACGCTTACAATAATGCCTTCTGGTGGCCCTAAAGCTGGATTTGAAATATAAAATGGAAGCTGCCCTGGGATTTGGGATGATTCAATTACTGCATCACTTTCTGATGGTGGAATCTGCATTGAAGCATGCTAAGCTCATTCATGATCACTGTAACATACCCATGGGAAAAGACCTAAAGGCATTGTGGATGTATTTGGAAAGGATTTCTAGGGTTTCCTGCTGAGTACCTGAATTGTGGTTCACCAGCTTTGCATGGTCACTGTTTGCACGAATGTGTCCAGAAGCTAAAACTCTTGATGGAATTGTCGAACCCAGAACTTGTGGATTTCTGCTGAGCAGTGGAAGAATGTAAGAGGCACTTGATCCATTCTGTATACATATTTTTTGATACTATATTGCCAGGACTTCCAAAGCTTCTATATATGCTCAAACAACCGCATGGTTATAGATGAACAGCCTTCGAGAGGATATACATGATTGTCTTGTGAATTTCCCTTGTCCAGGGTGCAATCTGTTCAGAGACAGTTGAAGAGATGGTGGCTCTGGTTAAGGAGCATCAGTCAATCCTACAATCATTATCAGCTTTGGTGGGGGTCTAAAAGGCCTCTGCCAAATGCTAATACTTTTCTTACAAGTGCCCATTTTTCCAGGGATGTCCTTTCTGCTCTTTTCAATCATCAAGTTTCTCCCACTTTTCAGTAACAGCAGCTGATCGGCAGAGGGAAAGGTATCAGCCAAAGGCTCAACAGCAGATGCAGCCTAAGACAGGCACCAGTTTTTGACAACTCTGAGACCCACCTCTTCCCTTCCTCTGGTGGGGGAATGTGTTCAGTCCTTTCTGGAATGGCTCCAGATCGCTAAGGACTGGTGTGTCTTGAATAATGTGGAATTTGGCTCATTGGATTTCAGTTTTTAACTCTGAATCTGCTCATTCTGCCCAACTGCAGTTGGAGCTGGCACTTGAACCAGTTCCATCCCAGGAGTGTGGCCAGGGATTCTGTTTCTGGTATTTCTTAATCCCCAAGAAGTTGGGGGGATTGAAGTCTATACTGGAGTTGCAAAGACTGAACAAGCTGCTGGTCCCAATAGACATTTTTCTTTCTTTCAAATGAGAGATTGATTGTGTGCTCTGGATCTGAAAGACACTAAAGCACACATTCCCATTCATCCCAGCCATTAGAAGGTGCTCAGGTTCATGCTGAAGGATGTATGCTGCCAATGCAAGGTGTTACCCTTTGGCTTCTTAGCGGTCCCAAGAGTGTACACAAAATGCTTTTACGGTAGTGGCAGCATAATTTCTTCAGCAGGGAATCCTCAATATCCCTATATCTGGGTGTTTGGTTGGTGACTGGTCAATCTCTGGGAGGAGTTCTGTAGTTCCTCAGTCTATATGACCTCTCCAATCTTTGGGCTTACTGATCAACTTTTCCAATTCAAGCCTGGTTCTGTCTTAAAAGAATTCAGTTCATAGGAGCTTGGATAGGCTCACTTGTATCTTTTACTCCACAGATCTCACTTGCTTCCCAATACTTTCCTCATAACTTTTCATACAACTTCATATTATTCCTGAGCATTTACTTTAGTTACAGTAATCTCAGAAAGTTGTCTACTCCAGTATGCTACCTGTGGATTAGACTTCTAGAAGATAGTTATAGTAAATCTTGCATGTATCGCTTGATCACAAAATTTATATTGATACATAAATTTAAATCCTGCAGTAACTCCAAGAGGCAAAAGGGTCACCCTCTTCTCCAGCATCTTCCCAATTCCCTCCTCCAGCATCTTCAAAACTTTTACTCTAATGCATGAGCACCATCATGTAAGTATGATCTTTCTTTACCTCATCCTTTCCAGCTCAGGGAGAACTCCTTACAAAGAATATAGTTCATCTGTATGTCCTGTGTAACAATTTATACCTAAGTTATACATTTGGGCTGTAGATGATTTTTTATGAGCCAGTTTCTGTACACCAGTTCATTCTTCCTCACTCAGATTCAAATCAAGATCTGCATTCCATGAAGATAGGGTTAGAGGTTCCCTTTTTTTCATGTATTCTTACAGTTGCTTTATACAAAGAAGATATCACATTGCGCCCCTCATTATCTTTCATTAGAACCAGTTCTACTCTGGATGAAATTCTTCTAACCTATCCAGCCCCCTCTTGACTGGACAGTGCCTCTCTAACCTTAACATATTTGAAAAGATTTATACCTGCCTTATCTATCATTATCCAAAGTGAGAAACAATAAAAAGATATATAACAGTCAACAAACTAGAGAATGAGCGAACCTGCAATAAAAAACACCTCCAAAATAAAAATGCAGAGATTGTAAGGGAACAACATACTGATGGTGCTTTCTGCCGCTGTTTGAATGTCTGCACAGAAGATAATACATGCGACCTTCAGGCAGTGCATTCCAAATAAAACCAGTGACCGAAAATGCCCTCTTGCGAATTTCCACCAAATGAGCAAGATCATGGTGAGGAGATCTCAAGCAGATTATGATGAGCTGATTGGAATGCTCGCAGAGGGTGTAAATCTGCAAAATAGCAGAGATCCATGGACAGGTTGTGCAAGAAATTTCATTTTAAGGATGCCACCTTATATTGCACAAGTAGTCAGTATAGTGACTAAAGCTTGGTATATATTCCCTCATACCAGTATTGGTTAATGCTCATGCTGCTGCATTTGTACCAGCTGAAAGGCTATAAGGGTGTTTCCAGGGGACCTAATGAGCACTGAATTACAATAGTCTATTGGTAACAAACTTAATGCCTGCTAAAAGGTGAAAATCCCCAAAGTTTAAAAATGGCATATAGTTCGTAAGTTATCTCTCTCAACATAAACTCCATTTTTAAGGTCTCAAATGGGATTCATCTCTCTTCATTCCAAAGCTGCCCCAAAAATCTTAGACAACAGGCTCTCAGGTCTACAGTTTTCTGGATCATCCCTGGAGCCTCTCTTAAAAACTGGCATCAATCGGTCATCCTCCAGTCTTCAGGTACTGTGGCTGTTTTAAATGATAGGTTGCAAATCACCTGAAACAGGTCTGCAATTTTCTTATTTGAGGTCCTTCAGAACTCTGGGATGCCATCCGGTCCTGGTGACTTTTTAATCTAGTCTGTCAAAAAATGTTTCCGGTGTGGGTATGATCCTGGCATCCTCCTGGGTAATAACAGAGGTAAAGAATTAATTGATTTTTATTCTGCTATTTAATTGTCCTCCTTAGCAGCCCAACTGACCTTTTCACAGGGAGAGGTTCATGTCCAATACTACAAGACCAGTCAACCAACTCCAAAATAGAAGGGAGGATGAGTTGAAAGCTTCCTTCAACTCATTCCAAAAATGGAAAAATGTTCCTCAAACAAATTCAGAATTAAAATAAACAGGAATTTAAAACAAAGCACTCCTGCTTCCTCCAAAACCACAGTAAGAATCCACACACTCAACATGGGCTCTGCCTTTTATAGAGGCAAACACAACCACTGCAGTAGCCCACCTAGAGGAGCTGGAAAATAGGTGGTATTATTCCCTCTGTCTATACTGATGGAATAATAGTCTTAGCAGAGGTCCAGTAGGGCTCTACAAATAAAAACAATGGTAAATGAAGGAAAAAAAGTAAAGAAGCAATACTAAAAAATAAAAAATAATTGAGCAAAATAACAGCAAAAGAGTGAAAAGATGAGGTTTTTTTTCCCCTTGGCTGTGAAAACATTTTGACTGGTACCTAAGTTTTCTAAATGTATTTCCATCCCTGAGATATCTTCCCAGATAACACGCAGTATCTGGTTGTGATAGCAATTTTGATACCCTCTTTTCTTTTAGCCTAGTGTTGGCAGCACAGGTATTAACTAAGAGCCTAGCAGTTATGTTATAAGTGGCTGCATCATGAGAATTGATTAAGACTATATCTCAGACAGGGACAAAAGGAGCCCTGAAAACCACTATTCAGGTGGTGCGTTACCTCCCCCTGTTACCCCAGTTGGAGTTTATTGGTCACAGAAAAGCTTGCTGTTTAATTTGGTGAGTCTCCTATTCCAGCCTGACTCTTGATCAGGCTTTTCAAATGCGCAACATCATGGGGCGGATTTTAAGAGCCCTGCTCGCCGGTGCGCCTATTTTACATAGGCCTACCGGCGCGCGCAGAGCCCCGGGACTCGCGTAAGTCCTGGGGTTTTCTGAGGGGGGCGTGTCGGGGGCGGGCCCGAACTGCGCTGCGTTTTCAGGGGCGTGTCGGGAGCGTTCCGGGGGTGGGCCCGGGGGCGTGGCTACGGCCCGGGGCGGTCCGGGGGTGTGGCCACGCCCTCCGGACCCGCCCCCAGGTTGCGTCCTGGCGCGCTAGTGGCCTGCCGGCGCGCGGGGATTTACGTCTCCCTCCGGGAGGCGTAAATCCCCCGACAAAGGTAAGGAGGGGGTTTAGACAGGGCCGGGCGGGTGGGTTAGGTAGGGGAAGGGAGGGGAAGGTGAGGGGAGGGCAAAAGAAAGTTCCCTCCGAGGCTGCTCCGATTTCGGAGCGGCCTCGGAGGGAACGGGGGTAGGCTGCGCGGCTCGGCGCGCGCCGGCTATACGGAATTGATAGCCTTGCGCGCGCCGATCCAGGATTTTAGCGGATACGCGCGTATCTACTAAAATCCTGCGTACTTTTGCTTGCGCCTGATGCGCCAGCAAAAGTACGCCAAATCGCGCGGTTTGAAAATCTACCCCCATATCATTCTGACCATAGATGAATCTGACCTAGACTTGTTTTAGAGGTCATCAAGGTCCCTGGTTCTTCCATGAGAAGGAATGTTGCATGCTTTTGAAGTTGAGAGTTATCGTGAATGCTCTAAAGGCCTTTAAAAATCAGATGGCCAACAAAACACGGGGTACTATTTAATTCTAAACTGCTCTTTGATGTTGCTAAACATTTAATTAAGGATCTGTCCTCCGCCATCTCAAGAAACTATAACTTCACAAAGATTACTTGCAATGAATATGCCACATCCTTTTTAGATAAAATCAATGGGATAAAAAATCAATTCTCTATATGTTCTCCTACAAAAGCACCTGATGACTCATGTAGACTGGTTAAATGGTCTGCGTTTGACAGAGTAACTAATTTGAAGTCAGTCAAATCATTGCTAAAATTAAACCTTCTACTTACCCATGTGCTCCAATACCAGCCAATTCCCTGAAACAAGTACATGGCATTATAACTCAGACAATCACAACCTTAATTAATATTTCTCTCTCAGAAGGAATTGTACCAAATGGGTTAAAAGAAGCTGTGATAAAGCAGATTCTTAAAAATAAAACCAGAAGAATTGATTGGGACAACTATTGACCAATATCCAACTTGTCTTTTCTTTCTAAAATACTCGAAAAAGCAGTATTATTCATGGGTTTCTTTTCACCGACAAATGTTTCGACACCGGGAGGAATGTCCTTTGAGACGCCGAGTAGAGAACATATCTCGGCGCTCTTGGACGCTCAATCATCTCTATCTCCCCGCGTGCCTGAGACTCCCCTCCTCCCCCCCCCCCCCCCCCGAACTGCAATACTTATTCGATTCAGGGCTGGCCCCCAGGCCAGGAAATGGCCATAGAGGGACTGATGGCAGTGGCTGAAGTCGGAGATTTGGATGCGGGTCTGTCGGGCAGAGACGCTGTGGCCCCAGAGATTCATACATTAGAGGAGCAGGCCAAAATGGAGGAGCTGGCCCTCTGGGAGCGAGTGCTGCGATTTCCATCCAAATGAGGGGAGAGGACTCTGCAAGCGAATCCGAAAGGATTACTGAGGTTTGTCGAGAGAGTGGGGTAAGCATGAATCTCGGCTCTAAATTAATTAAACCTCAAGAAATAACGCTTGATTCAGTGTGGAGTGCTTTGATGATGATAGAAAAATCGATATCTTCTCTTACCTCTGTGATTGTGAAATCTCAAAAAGTATCCAAGAAATAGAACCAGTGTTAACTCAAATATGGCTCAAAAATTAAGGAACTGGACTCTAAAGTTGCTTCTATACAAGAAGTGCAGACAAAATTGATTGAGTGAACCTATTTCCTCAAAAAAGATTGAAAATATATGGAAAATGCCCAGATATTTGAATCTGAGGGTATTGAACTTTCCTCATATAAAATTGGTTCCTCTGAAAGATCAATTCGGAAAGTATATTGAGATTCTTCAATTACCTCAAGAGGCCATTCTGCTAATTTCAAATATCTACTATGTTTCTAAGAATAAGGAAGAGCATACAGCGCCGGATAATCCTCTGGACAATGAATTAAACCTTACAACATTTTTGGAAACGTCTATAGAAGAGCAAATAGACTATCATGGAACATTGTTGATCTTTTTTGTATTTCCAACAGATAGAGACCATATCCTGAAACCTTTTCTCCTTAATAGGGAAAAGTTTTATATATGGGACAAAAGATATGGATCTATCCAGACATTACAAAACCTACACAAATTCCTAAGAAAAAGATGCTTGAATTATGACAAGAGGCTAGGCAGCTAGGTACTAACAATTCGAAACCCATTCAAATGTGTTCTAAATATAGGTAATACTCATTATATTTTTTGAGGTTTCTCAGTTACGTTATTTTCTGGATAATTATAGATCCAAGGCTAATGTACCCCAGCTAGACCAGGACAATAAGCAATGTTTCAAATCCTCCCTAATTTGCTTTTTCTCTTTTTCCTTAATGTTCTCATGGATCTTGGATCTCCTGTATTTGCTTGTTTAAAGAATTAAGATTATGAGATTGTAACGTTTATTTTATGTTTATTATCTAATTCATGTATTTTCTTGAAAAATTGAAGGATGAAGGATAAGTTTATGATTTCCTGTGTAAAATGTTAAATAACCATAAATAAAGAATTAAAAAACAAACAGTATTATCCCAACTTGTAAATCATTTGGATGATCAAGATATTCTCTTCCCAAATCAATTCGGATTTAAGAAACATCATTCAGCTGAGACATTACTCCTCTCTTTAGCAGACTCTGTGTTACAAGGGTTTGATGCTGAGTCCTATCTTCTCATTCTAATCGACTTAACAGCCGCCTTTGACCCTGTGACCATACTTTCTTGTGCCAGAAATTGAACAACATTGGAATTGAAGGCAGTGTTCTCAAATGGTTCTCTTCCTTTTTATCTAATAGAATATTCCAAGTAAAATTAGGCAATAACATATCTGATACTTTCCATACCGATACAGTTGTCCCTCAAGGCTCAGTACTCTCTGCAACACTATTCAATTTTTATATGATCCCACTATGCAAACTACTGGCGGATCTAGGAATTACATTCTCTATGATAACATACAGTTTTGCATTCCTTTCTCCAAATCCGTAGAAAATACAGTATCAACACTTTCAACCTTTATGAAAGCAATGCAGAAGAAACGAATGCAACTTTAAGCTAACATTAAACCCTAAAATCATCTGGATAAGTAGAAACTCTTCTATAGCGAAATCACTGGCTCTAGACCTAGGTAACTTCAAAACAAGTACAGGATTTAGGTATCCAGCTAGATGAGAACCTTACCATGAAAAAGCACATCAACAAATTAATTAATACGGGTTACTCCAAGTTGCGAATATAACATCGGTTGAAACCTCTGTTAACTTTGAAGACTTCAGAACTGTATTGCAAAGTCTAATTTTCTCAGACCTAGACTATTGTAACTCCTTATTTCTCAGACTTCCCGCATGCCTCAAAACCATCACAAATACTACAAAATGCCTCAGCAAGGCTCCTGCTTTGATCCAGGAAATTAGATCACATTACACTCTCGCTAATTTCTCCACACTGGCTGCCAGTACAATCCCGAATCTACTTTAAAATATTAATGCTAATATTCAAAATAATTCACACTAGTAAGGATGATAGGTGTGACATAACAACCATACGTACCGCAGCGAATACGAAGATCCCAAAATAAGACTACTGACTTCCAACAATATGGAGCACACACCTGACGCATGTAAGAGATTGTGTTTACCATAGTGGGCCCCAGAACTTTGGAATTCCTTACTTGAAATGCTAAATATGGTAACAGAGATTTAGAAGCGAAATAAAGACATGATTTTTAAAAATGTATATAACCTAACTTAAATCATCAGAATGTAGTGAACTAAAATAACAAAGATGACTAGATACTAATTAGATACATGATAAACAAATTAAGAAGAGATTTACTATGTACAGAATGTGAAATTTATTTTATTTTTTTACTTCATTTCTCATGTCCTGATTTTTAATTAATATGTATTTGAGAATTCAGTCGATAAATGTTAAGGTCTGTTTATGAATACTTCCTATGTAATCCTTCATTCTCTGCTGATTTATACCTATGAATGTCGTCACTGTAAATCGTTGTGATCTTTATACGGAACGATGGTATATAAATAAATAAATGGTCTAGTACAAACTGACAGTCAAATAGTTGATTAATACAAAATCTCAGGTATTGGAGCACATCAAAAAGTCCATACTATGGCTTGTTTGTGGCAAATTGCCTAGTCTGTACCAGGGGTAGGCAGCGCTAGTCCTCACGTACCCCAAGCTTATCCAATTTTCAAGATGTCCCTAATTAATATTCATGAAGTGTATTTGAATATACTGCCTCCATTGTTTGCAAGTGTGTCTCATGCATTTTCATTGTGGATATCCTGAACACATTTGAAACTGGTTGGAGATAATTCTTTTTTATTCAACGCACAATTAAGCTCTGGAATTTGTTGCCAGAGAATGTGGTTAGTGCAGCTGGGTTTAAAAAAAGTTTGTATAAGTTCTTGGAGGAGAAATCCATTAGCTGCTATTAATCAAGATGACTTAGGAAATAGCTAGTGTTATTACTGGCATCAGCAGCATGGGATCTACTTAGTGTTTGGGTACTTGCCAGTTACTTGTAGCCTGGATTGGCCACTGTTGGAAACAGGATGCTGGGCTTGATGGACCCTTGATCTGACCCATATGGCAATTTATGTTCTTAATCCTGACCATCTTGTGGTGCTTGAGATATAGCCTACTCATCTGTACATGAACAAACAATGAGAAATGGGCTTCCACTTCTCTGTCAGGAGGTAGCCAGGTTGTAGTACTGGGCTTTTAAGTGATATACCTAAGAGCCACTTACCCAGTGGTAAAGGAAAACATCTTAGAAGGCAGCCTGAGTCATCACCTGCCAGACATCTATGTGTGGTCCCTTGATGAGATTATGGTATATATGATTTTCCTTGAATGGGGGCTCCTCGAGATGTATTTGTAACAGTCCTGAAAAGGAAGGTACTAGTTTTCTGCTTTAGGAGGAGATCAAAAGACAAAATAGCAGTAGATGACTTCTCTTTTCATTGAGGAATGGGCTTTTTGTATGTTTGTTATCCAATATCTATGGTAGACGAAATCTTGTAAAAACTCAGAAGAGTCAGAGGATCTATGATTCTTATACTACTATATTATCTGAGATGTAGGTTTTCTCACCTTCTAGAGTTGACAGTCAAAAAGCCCATTACGTTAAGATGTCCTCCAAGCCTTTTAATGGTACTCCACTCCAACATTCAGTTTCTAAAGCTCTTGCAGCTTGGATATTGAGAGTGTAATAATTAGTAAACTTGGCGTAATTGTATCGTGTTTTTCTGGCTTTTTTGTTTAATTTAAATTTGGAAATGTTTACATTGAAATTAATTTTTGATTCTGTGATAGAATCGCTCATTTGAATAATGTAAGAGAGAGGGCTATTTCCATTGCCGGGCCCCAACTGTGGAACTCTCTACCACAGGAATTAAAGATGGAATCAGATATTAAAGTATTTAAAAAGGGTGTTAAAATGTGGCTATTCGAACAAGCCTTCCAAGAGTCTTAACTTAATGATTATATTTCCCCTTTATTTTATATACTTGTTACATATATTATGTCTGCTCTTACTGAACTGCATCTTTAACTGTTTAAATTTTTAGTAATTTTTTTTAGCAATTATTTACTATTTTATTTGTTTATATTAGTTTATTATGAAACAAGCCGTTAAGCCCGTTAAAACGGGCTACATTACATTTTGTTTTCAGTCCATTTTCTAACACAGCACCCTTCTACACTTTTTCTCCCTCTCTCCCCCTTCCCCTCATTCACTCCTCCCCTTTCCTCCATTCAGTCTTACTCACCCTCTGTCTCCCACTGCCTTCTTCCCCTCACTCTCACCTCCCTCCCCTTCCCTCAGTCACTCCCACCTCTCTCCCCTTCCCTCAGTCACTCCCCACCCTCTCTCAATCCCATCCCATCCCCTCCCCCTCAGCCCTCCTCCACTCCCTTTTTCTCTGCTCCACAACTTCTTACCCTTCCACTTACTCACATCCCTGTCTCTCACTTCTCCCTCATTCTCCCTCTCCCCCTTCCACTTACTCACATCCCTGTCTCTCACCTCTCCCTCATTCTCCCTCTCCCCCTTCCACTTACTCACATCCCTGTCTCTCACCTCTCCCTCATTCTCCCTCTCCCCTCACTCTTCCCCACCCCCTACCTCCCTCCCACACACTCACCCACTCCTCCCTCTCTCTCACTCAGTCCCTCCCTCCCCCTCCCTCTCTCTCACTCAGTCCCTCCCTCCCCGTCCCTCCCTCCCTCCCCCCGTCCCTCCCTCTCTCTCAGTCCCTCCCTCCCTCTCTCTCACTCAGTCCCTCCCTCTCTCCCTCCCTCTCACTCAGTCCCCTCCCTCCCCGTCCCTCCCCCTCACTCAGTCCCTCCCTCCCTCCCTCCCTCTCACTCAGTCACTCCCTCTCTCCGTCCCTCCCACTCCCTCCCTCCCTCTCACTCAGTCCGTCCCTCCCTCTCTCTCCTCCCTCCACAGCCCCCGCCGCCATGTTTTTTTTTTCCTGACGCTGCCTAAGACCGACGTGCTCGCCCGCACATGCGCAGTAGAGCTGCTCTCTACTGCGCATTTGCGGCACGTCGGTCAACCTTCATTTATTAGGTTGATTTGTATTTATTTCCTTTCATTCTAATTTTGGAAATGCAAATATTTTTAAATGAATATTTAACTAATGTAAACCTATGTGACATGTTCTCATGAAACATCGGTATGTAAGAATAAATATTGCATATTACATATGTATAAAAATGCATATTACTTGGCATATGTATAATTTTAATGAGTAATTGTAATTTGTATTTTGAATTAACATAGTAAAGAGTAGTGGTTATCTGTGATTGTTAAGCCTTTTAGAAAGTTTTGTTTTGAAATCTTGTGAGGGATGTTGATAGTCTCTCTCCTGCAGTGAGTTGATATTTTGGAAAAATTGTTTATTTTTCTTTCTTTGTGTATGGCAGTTAATAGTTGAAGAATTTAGTAAAAGGTTAAACGTTCTGGTTGTTGTGTTCCTTTGCAATAGCATATCGGAAAACTCCACAATAAAGCATTTCAAAATGTATGACTTCCATTATGCAAATAAATTGGTTTTTATTATCTCTGGATGGACTATATATTTTGTTAACATTTATTACCTTAATGCCAAAAAATAAGCCCATCTACTGTTCAAAAAATTAAAACATTAAACAAAAAAGAACAGCGGAAGTCAAATACATATCCCCATCAAGGTAATAAAGGCGGCTACTCCACCAGTGTTCCAAAAACTACAAGATAACTGGTGTCATAAAAGGTGAATTGGTAATGAGCTAAAGCCCACAATAGTTAATGCCAGGCTCAACTGTGTTATAGGCTGTATCTCACCAAAATTTGAATCACTCACCAATTTACTATTTTTTAGTATTTTTATTTGTAATAAAAACTAACAAATTATTTTAGCTTATCTCATATGAAAATATCTTCTGTGAAGAATCTTAAGAAATATCTTCCACAAAAAGTCTTAAAAATCTTCAGTTTAAGTTAATCCTTTCAAGCTATCTTATCTTTGAAGCTAGTGAATCTTGAAATGGTGGGCCCTTTATCGAATCTTTCAAGATGCCATGGCGCTACTGTGTCCAAAACTCCTGAACCACCTTGATGCAGTGTTTCGGCATGCTAGCATTGCATCAGGAGTATCATAAAGCATCTATAAACAAAGAGTAAAAAATAAAAAAAAAATGCATCACTGTCTTCAAAGAAGATTATATTACAGAGGATATAATGTGAATAATTTTTCATACCTTCTTCCATTCAGACTTAAGTCTTGCACACATCATAGTTCTACTCTCCCATATAAATCAAAATGAACCAATCAGAATTGATAAACCCATTGGTCCTTCTCATGTATTTATATGGTTATTGAAGAGCAAATCATTCAACCTCTTTGAGTCCATTAGGAGAGCAAGTATCCCAAGTGTAAATATATTGCTGTTCCCGCTGTGTAGGAAAGTTGGGAAAAATCTCCTCTCATCCTTTAGGAAAAAATTGCTCCAGAGCTGTAAAAGAAAAATAGCGTGTCTCTCTTGCCAATGTTGGACAAGAAATGACTTGATTTTTTTTTGTCTGAGTCAACTCATATGTTCTTGAATCCACAGTTTTACTGAGCGTATCGTTTTTTCCAATATACAGTTTAACACGGCACCAGATAATGTAAGTAACTCCTGCTGAAGCACATGTAGTGGAGTTTCTCAATTTAAATGACACCTGGAAACTCAAAAGAACAGGAATTGACCCTTCTGGGTTAATGGTGGAATCACTGTTTCTTCATTGAAATATGACTTAACAAATTTATTGCAGAGCTTTTTAGCTCTTGTTAAAGTAAACACAGGATATTCGCTAAAAACTTGGTTGTAAGTTCAAAATACTCCAATTTCTGTGAATGCTTTGCTGAACTTGCTGTGTTAAAGGATTGTAAGGCAATACACAAACCAGTCAATCTTCAGAGACTCTATTGGGAGGCTGTAACAGTAGAGCTTTATTAGCCCACTTCTCATGTTTATATGAGTTCTAGATGATACACCAGGAATAGCCCTGTTCAAACATTTGCAGTTTCATCTCTTGTGACATGTATATATATTCTGTTGAAGTGGAACACAATTTCTGTAGGCAAAAAAAACTGGCCCATGGGCAAATTACATTTTAAACTTTGAGAATGACAGCTTCAGTATTCTCCGATGACAAGCAGAATGGTAGGCCTCACACATGGGTGACTACATTAGAAGGAGCTCAGACACAGAAAACTTATGTCAAAGTTTCTAGAACTTTAACTTGCCACACTGGGCATGCCCTATACCACGCATTCACGCAGTGTCCCTCTTGTTTCTCTCTTTTTCCGCGGAGCTGGAGCATTACGGTTGTTGGCCTATTTTGTAAACCGTTCTATTTTTCATTTTATTGCAACTTTTTTTTTTTCACCTGCGTTTACCAGGTCCCTCTCTGTCTTTCCCATAGAGTTCCTAGTCAGGGATTTCAGCGTCTGTTGATGTCTCCTTTCATGGTCGATTCCCCGCAGTGGTGGTGCTTTGGTGCCCGCCAGCCTTTGATGCCTGCTGCCATCAATTTTTGATCTTGCTTCCCATTTATTTTACCTTATCATGGCCGTATCTGGTTTCTGGCGATGCCCTTGGTGACCAAGGACCATGTCTATCATGGACTCCCATGATTTGTGTATCCTCTGCTTGGGGGTATCATATGACGTGCGAGGATGCCATAAATGCGCACAGGTGATCCCGAAGGGACGTTGTCTTCGACGCGATAAGATGGAAAAACGCTTCGGGTCAGAGAAGACCGAGCCATCAACATCGAAGGTCCCCGGAGCTGCACCGATGGACACTGAGCCAACAATATCAGCAGCACCGGCGGTTCCATCAACTGATAGGGGCGCTTGAATATCAGCAGCACCGGCGGTTCCATCAACTGATAGGGGCGCTTGAGATCAACAGCTGTCGGGCTCTTCGTCATCGGCCTCGGCACAGAGGAAAGATTGTGCTGAGCATTGAGGGAAACTGAAGAAGCATCGGTCCCCATTGATGCACAGTGCCAGGCATGGGGATGCGCCAGCTCATGCTGTGATGCCCCTGAAGTGATCTCGCAGTGAGGAGCTCCAGTCCTTCATCGGTGCCGGGGGTCCACGATGGTCTCCACTGGTCCTAATGCCAGTCATCAATCTTCCTCTCTGTTCCGAATAGGATCTGTCTATCTCTCTTTCTTCCCAGTCGGTGTTGGCATCAGCAATGTTTGAGAAGGAGCTTGAGTGGTGAGTCGACTGGTAGTTGAATGGGTGATGTGGGGCATCGGTCCTGTGGTACCCATGGCACCAGAACAGATACAGTCTGTCTTAGAACCACTATTAAAGCTCAATGTGCTCATTGGTGTGTTACCGTCCCAGCTGGCATTGGTTCATGGCCTGGAATTGGTCCCCGTAAGGGCACCCCAGCCTCCCCCTGCTGATATGGTAGTCGTTACTGGTTCCTCGCAGGAGGAAGCTCCACTCAGGCCAGCTGAGATACCAAGGCCTGCAGTCTCCCATCCAACTTCGCTGGTACCTGCATTTCTGGACGAAGGCAAAGTGCTTAGGGCCTCATCCCCTTTCGGTTTCAGTGAGGATGAGTGTCTCTATGACTCTTGGGGGAATGACAATACGGAGTCATCCTCCAATGGCACTGAGGGTCTCCCTTCAGACCCTTCTCCTCCAGAAGAGTGAAGGAAATCTCGACCTGACGATTTAACATTCGTTATCATCCTCATAAAACAGGGAGGCTATCCCATTTCTATTACTGCTTGAGGAGGATGCCAAGCACAAAATATTTGAAATCCTCCAGTCTGAGGAGCCTCCTGAGGAGATTGTGAGGATATGGGAACCCTTCCCTTACAGTGTCTCGCGTGAAAAAGAAGGCTGACTGAGTTTAGCTCGTCCAGAAGACTCCAGGATTCGATAAGTGACAGCTGCCCCACCAGTCAGTGATGGTCGAATCCATTCTCAAGAGAGGCAAATGTTCTTGGACCTATTCCTCAGTGCCCCCAGGGAAGGATCACAGAGTAGTGGATGCTCTTGGGAGAAAGGTGTTGCAGAAAGCCATGCTTAATGCCCGCATAGCTTCATATCAGTTCTACATGAGCCAGTACTCGTGGGACATCTGAAAGCAGGTGCAGGAGGTGGCCAAATAGCTGCCTCATCAGCAGCAGGACACCCTCATGTGGATAAAGGTGAACCGGTAGATGTAGTATATTTGGATTTTCAGAAGGCGTTTGACAAAGTCCCTCATGAGAGGCTTCTAAGAAAATTAAAAAGTCATGGGATAGGAGGCAATGTCCTTTCGTGGATTACAAACTGGTTAAAAGACAGGAAAACAGAGAGTAGGATTACGATGAGTGAGGTTATCAAATTTGCGGATAAAACAGAGTAGTTAAATCACAAGTGGATTGTGATACATTACAGGAGGACCTTGCAAGACTGGAAGATTGGGCATCCAAATGGCAGATGAAATTTAATGTGGACAAGTGCAAGGTGTTGCATATAGGGAAAAATAACCCTTGCTGTAGTTACACAATGTTAGGTTCCATATTAGGAGCTACCACCCAGGAAAAAGATCTAGGCATCATAGTGGATGATACTTTAAAATCGTCGGCTCAGTGTGCTGCAGCAGTCAAAAAAGCAAACAGAATGTTAGGAATTATTAGGAAGGGAATGGTTAATAGAACGGAAAATGTCATAATGCCTCTATCGCTCCATGGTGAGACCGCACCTTGAATACTGTGTACAATTCTGGTCGCCGCATCTCAAAGGTATAGTTGCGATGGAGAAGGAAGAGAGAAGGGCAACCAAAATGAAAAAGGGGATGGAACAGCTCCCCTGTGAGGAAAGGCTGAAGAGGTTAAGGTTATTCAACTTGGAGAAGAGATGGCTGAGGGGGGATATGATAGAGGTGTTTAATATCATGAGAGGTCTTGATCAAGCAGATGTGAATCTGTTATTTACACTTTCGAATAATAGAAGGACTGGGGGCATTCCATGAAGTTAGCAAGTAGCACATTTAAGACTAAACGGAGAAAATTCTTTTTCACTCAATTTTTCAAACTGGAGTTTGTTGCCAGAGGATGTGGTTTGTGCAGTTAGTGTAGCTGGGTTCAAAAAAGGTTTGGATAAGTTCTTGGAGGAGAAGTACATTAATGGCTATTAATCAAATTTACTTAGGGAATAGCCACTGCTATTAATTACATCAGTGGCATGGGATCTTCTTATGTTTGGGTAATTGCCAGGTTCTTGTGGCCTGGTTTGGCCTCTGTTGGAAACAGAATGCTGGGCTTGCTGGACCCTTGGTCTGACCCAGCATGACAATTTCTTATGTTCTTATGTTGCTGGTGCATAAGGGCCTGGAGTGTGGGAAACACAAGGTCCGACTGACCTCCGATGTTTTTGAGATAGCATCGAGGGTCTCTGCAGTGGGAATCTGTGCCCACAGAATAGCATGGCCGCCGGCCTTGGATATCCAACTAGAGGTACAGGAATGACTCAATGTGCCGTGTATTGGGGAGAATCTCTTTGGAGATAGGGTGAGGGATGCAGTTGGCCTGCTTTAGGACCACCATGAAACCCTCCAACAACTGTCTGCCAGAACTCCGAACCAGTTGTCATCGGCTAGGAGATCAGCATTATTGGGGCAGGGGAAGTAATTCACTAGAGGAAGTACTATCCTCTGCCCCCTCGCTCCAGTCAACAGTATCACAGCTTTCATGGCTATCCAGGCAGCAGAGTGTTCCCAACCGGTGCCTCAGTCAACTTCAGAGATGGGTTTTGATTGCATCGTAGGGATCATAGTCTAATTGCCCGTACAAGGGAAGATAGATCCACCAGTCATGGCAGGCTACGGTTGTTTGCAAACCAGTGGCCCAGTATAACCTCCAATTCTTTCCATCGCCTGCCAAAGGTACAGATTGAACCTATTGGGTGTCCTGCCAAATAATCTGAGCCAAATTTGGGGGTCAGTAGTATATTAGGAGGTACTTCTAATGGAGCTCTCCTTCCTCTTAACAGCCAGAGCATTTGAGCCACCAAGGCAAAGAGAGTGGGAATTTTACTCCAGATACTTTGTGATTCCAAAGAAAACAGGAGGAGTCTCCCATCTTAGACCTAAGGGCCTTGAATAGATTTGTCAGAAAAGAAAAGTTCAGGACGGTTTTCCTGGACATCTTGATTTCCCCCCCCCCCCCCCCTTTGCAAAAAGGGGCATGGCTATGCTCCTTCGATCTGAAGGACATGTATGCTCACATTAAGATCTTCCCCAGTCACCAGAAGTATCTCCGATTCATGGTGGAAAAACAGCACTTCCAGTATTGCTGTTTGGGCTAACGGCAGCCCCATGGGTCTTCACAAAGTGACTGGCAGTGTTAGAGGTGCTCCTCCGCAAGCTGGGGTGTATGTTTTCCCTTATCTGAATGATTGTCTGGTCAAGAGCACATCTCAGGCAAGGTCTGTCAGGTCCATGCGCTTGACTATCCAGGGTGTTGGAGTCGCTAGGGTTTGTCATCAACTACCCAAAGTCCCATTTCAGCCCGTCACTTCAATTGGCCTTCATAGGAGCTCTGCTAGACACAGCTCAGGACAAGGCCTTCCTACTTCGTCAAAGAGCTTTCACTTTGACCATCGCAGCAGAGCCAGCAATTGTCAGCTTGGCACATTTTGAGGCTGTTGGGCCATATGGCTACAACTGTCCATATCACTTTCTTGGCACAATTACACACGCGCAGAACCCACTGGACCCTGAGGTGTCAGTGGCGCCAAGTCACTCAGAACCTTTAGGATTGCATCCAAGTCACCTCGCCCCTCTGGGACTTTGTCCTGGCAGTGGGTACTTTCAAATATGGAATGGGGATCGCTTTTCGAAGTCCTCTTACCCAAATTGTCCTATTCACAGATGTGTCCACCCTGGGCTGGGGAGCTCATGTAGATGGGCTCAGCATCCAGGGTCTCTGGTCTGCCTAGGAAAGTTGTTGTCAAATCAACTTCCTGGAGTTTCGGATGATAAGGTACACACTATGAACTTTCAGAGATCGGCTGTTCAACAAAGTTGTCCTGATCCAAACTGATATGCGGTATGTTAACAAGCAGAGAGGTATGGGATTGTACCTCCTGTGTCAGGAAGTGGTTCAGATCTGGTCATGGGTCTTGTCCCACGGGATGGTGTTCAGGGTTATGTACCTGGCCGGGACAGAAAATATGGTAGTGGACAGACTGAGTCAGGCCTTCAGTCCTCACCAGTGGAACCCTGGAACAGGGAGTTATGAATTGGATATTCCACTTCTGGGGGAGTCTGGACATTGATCTCTTCACGTCCTCTTGCAATATAAAGATGCCTCTGTTCTACTTCCTGTTCAGGACAGATGGGAAAACAGCTTCGGATGCTCTTGCCCAACATTGGGGCAAGGGTCTTCTGTACATGTATACGCCAGTTCCCTTAGTGGCAAAGACTTTCTTGAAACTTTGCAAGGACAAGGGGACTATGAAGCTTATAGCCCCTTATTAGCCGAGACAGGTCTGGTTTCCATTCCTGCAGGAGTTGTCCATCTGGAGACCGATCAGTCTGGGAATTCCCCAGATCTCATCACGCAAGATCAAGGCAGGTTGTGGCATCCCAATCTCTAGGCTCTGTCGCTCATAGCTTGGACTTTGAGAGATTAATTTTGCAACCATTCGATCTCTCAGTGGAGATGTATCTTTGGACCTGGTGGCTTCTAGAAATCCTTTCACTTGAAAGTCCTATGGACTTTGGTGGAGGAGGTTTTGTGTGGTGGTAGCAGAAGGCTCTAGATCTGTCCTCCTGCCCCACACAAAAACCACTTGATTATCTTCTACACCTATTGCAGGCTGGCTTGAAAACAAACTCCTTTAGAGTTCATCTCAGTACAATTAGCGCATACCACCATGGTGTAGATGGTACGCCTATTTTTGTACAGCCTATAGTTGACCATTTTATGCAGGGCCTGCTTCAATTGAATTTTCCCCTAAGGCTTCCTACTATGTCTTGGGACCTCAACGTGATGTTAGCTCAGCTGATGAAAGCTCCTTTTGAGTCAAATATCTGTGACCTGAAGTACTTGACTTGGAAGGTCATATTTTTGGTGGCGGTCACTTCAGTGCGCAGGGTCAGCGAGCTCCAGGCTTTTAGTGACTTATCCACCTTACACTAAGTTTTATCATGACAGGTTGGTCTTGCGTATGCACTCTGTTCCTGCCTAAGGGGATGGACATCCATCATCCTGCCAACGTACTTTTCCAGATCCCATTTGTACCAAGGCGAATGATCCCTGCACAGTTTGGACTGCAAGTGAGTCTTAGCCTTCTGTCTGGAGCAGACAGAAGCCCATAGGACAGTCCACCCAAGTTTCCAAAAGGTTGGGCATTACCATTGCCAAGCAAACACTAGTGAATTGGCTAGCAGATTGCATCTACTGTTATGCCCAGGCGGAACTACATCTTGGGGGTCATGTCAAGGCTCATTCTGTCCGAGCCACGGTAGCGTTGGTGGCCCACTTGTGAGCAGCATTCCCATGGAGGAGATCTTCAAGGCTACGACATGGAGTTCTCTCCATACATTCACATCTGACACGACAGTAGATTTGGCCAATCTATCCTTCGGAATCTGAGGTGTAGAACCCAACTCTCTTCCACCTAGGGCCATTGTTTGGGTTCAGGCTGTCTCCCCCTCTGTTACCACTAGCTCCATTGTTGTGCCAGTTGGCACTGGTTGGGTGTCTGTCGGTCCCCTTTTATGTTGGGGAGCAGCCTATAGCTAGGGATTCACTCATGTGTGAGGATTACCATCCTGCTTGTCCTCTGAGAAAGCAGAGTTGCTTACCTGTAGTGAGTGTTCTCTGAGAACAGCAGGATGTTAGTCCTCATGAAACCCGTCTGCCACCCTGAGGAGTTGGGTTTCTCCTAATCTTGATTTAGAATTATTTATATATATTATAAGACTGAAGAGGGGCCCTGTGTGGTTTAGGGCATGCTGAGCATGTCCAGTGTGGCAAGTCGAAGTTCTAGAAACTTTGACATAAATTTTCCGTGTCAGGGCTCCATCTGATGAAGTGACCCATTTGTAGGACTAATATCTTGCTGTCCTCTGTGAACACTTGTTACAAGTAAGCAACTCTGCTGTGCACCAGGGTGTTTCTATGCGTTGATTTACGATAAATTGTAAAATGAAACCTCTCTCCATTATATTTGATTGAAATATCCAAATAACTTATCTGATGAATATTGGCTGTAGATGAAAATTATAGGCCATCATCCCTGGTGTTAAGTAAACCAAAGAATTGGGTCAAAGTGTCAAGATCACCTGTCCATAACACAATTTTAATATATCTCTGTGATTGTAGAAAGGACATTGGGGGAAGCCACTGACTCAAAAGCTTCCACATAGGGGTTTGCCACATTGGGGGCCATCAAGGCTCCCATAGCCACACCTTTGATCTGTTGAAAATATTGTTCCCCCCCAAAACAGTTATTCTTCATTGCTATTTTTATTAAAACTATTAAAAATATATCAGGCATTCAAATAGGGTCTCTTCTAGATTTCCAAAAATCATTCACTATGTTGATAGTTTTATCTTGAGGAATATTGGACATAGTCCTAAAAAACCAAATAGCACACAAACTACGACGTTTTTTCAATTCCCCGAGCAAATAAGAGGGGGCAGGCTCCTTCTAATAATAGAAAAAAAATTCAAATGCAAACTTCTACCAACACTACCCCCAAGTCACCACGAAATTGCAATTTTTGATACAATTAATATGCAGATATGCCTCATTTACTGTCCACCCAGCCTCCTCGAACTAAACATCTCACCACTGATTGAATTCCTTACTACACATTTAAACACATCAAAACCCACTATAGTGCTAGGAGATTTCAATCCACATGGATGTTCACCCATTATCGAACACCTGCCAAACACTAATGGACATAATGATAGCACTAGGCTTTAATCTAATTACGAAAAAACCAACACACACAACAGGTCACTCCCTCGAATTGACATTTATAAACCACAGCTACCTTGAACACATAAAAACGGATTATTCACAAATCCCATGGTCAGATCACTTTCTCATCCAATCCACCATAAAGTATCTAGGACCCCCAATAAGGAAAAGAACAGAACCAACAGAATTTAAATACAGACCCCTTATAACATTGAAACAGTAGGTAAAGAATTAGATGAAAAACTGGTAGAACTCGACTATAAAGATTGCCACTCAGCAACAAAAGCATGGATAGAAACAACCAACAAACTAGCCGATGAAATCAACCCCTTAAAATATAAACACATCGATGAACCGAAACAAACCCCTGGTTCAACGAAAAGATAAAAGAAAACGTAACCTTAGAAAAAAAGAAAAAGAATGGACAAAACTAATAAACTTAACTAGATTCAGAAAACATCTAGCCTATTACAAACAATTTTTGATGCAAAAAAAACATTACTACAGCTCAAAAATTGAAACACTTGCAAATAACCCAAGGACATTATTCACTATAGTTAAAGATCTCACCAATGATAAAACAGAGTTCCCCCCCCCCCCTAAATTTACCTGAAAATAAGTGCAACGAAATAGCACAGTTTTTTTTAATGACAAAGTAACAAGACTACGAACCAAACTCCCAAATTCAACCAAACAAGAAATTAATATGCAAAAAAGAGACACCACTCCATGGTCCGGTTTTGATGAGGCAACAGAACTTGAAGTGGAATCATTGCTGAAAAAGATAAATCCTGCCCCACATATAATTGACACCCTGCCAACTACTGACATTAAAAAATTAACAAACATAGTTACCCCTACACTAACAAAGATCATAAACCTATCCCTAGAAGAAGGATTCATGCCTGACACACTAAAAGGGGCAATCATCAAACCAATTCTGAATAAAAAAAACAGTGACTCCCCCCCTTACTCTGAGCAGCTACAGACTAGTATCAAACTTACCACTCATTGCAAAATTAATAGAAAAATCTGAACAAAAACAACTGGCTGAGAATTTAGATAATAATATACTATACCCCTCACAACATGGATTTTGCAAACACTATATCACAGAGTCCCTGCTGCTCTCACTGAATGACAACATTCTGAGAGGATTTGATAGTGGAAAACACTACATTCTGATGATGCTAGACTGTTCAACAGCATTTGACATAGTAAATCATGACATACTTTTAAAGAGACTGGAAGAAATAGTCCTACAGGAAAAAACTTTAGCCTGGTTCAAATCATACCTAAGTAACAGATTTTACCAAGTATGCATAAATAACATATTATCAGAAAAAGTAAAGCTAAAAACAAGAGTACCACAGGGAGCAGCTCAATCTGCAACCCTGTTTAATATTTATCTGCTGCCGCTATGCCACTTCCTGGCGAGCCTGGGAATCATACACTGTATTTATGCAGATGACATTCAACTACTACTTCCCATTGAAGACACAATAGAAAAAACACTAAAACTAGCAAACATGTACCTAGACATCATAAAACAGTTACTAAACCAAATGGAACTAGTCATCAACATAGAAAAACCTGAATTTTTACATTTAGAACGTAAAAACTTAATGATCCTCCAAACGCCAATACTGCTGAATAATCAGAAGATAGAACTAGCCGAAAAAGTACGGAACCTCGGTGTAATAATAGATACAGAACTCAGTCTCAAACCACACATATCTTTAAAAGTCAAAGAAGGATATGCCAAACTTATGGTACTCAGGAAATTAAAACCGTTACTAACAATGACAAACTTCAGAACAGTCTTACAAACATTTTTGCTAGCACAGACTATTGTAATGCCTCTTTCCTAAGACTACCATACACAACAATAAGACCACTGCAAAACTCTACCGCAAGAAAAAATGATCACATTACGGATACCTTAGCAGAATTACACTGGCTTCCAATTGAATATAGAGTTCAATACAAAACACTTTGCACAATTCACAAATTGATTCATGACAAAAAAGCAGAATGGCTGAACACAGCCCTACGTGTTCATGTCCCACATAGAAACCTGAGATCTGCCAACAAAGTACTCCTAACCATTCCGTCCGTTAAAACCCAAGTGAGAGAGAGAGCTTTATCATTAGCTGGACCAATACTAACGAACACCATACCCTTAGAAACTAGACTTCAGAGAGATTTCAAACTTTTCAAAAAGAGTTTAAAAACCTGGCTCTTCAAACAAGTCTGCTACAAAGAAAAGGAGAATAGTGGAATATGAAATCTGGCAGCAGACCCACAGCACCCTGTATTGTGCAAAATATACATTACGGTAGAGTTATACACGTATTTAAGACTGATAAACGTAGAAAAGGACAAGATTTATATCACTATACAAATAGTATTTTTTATGAAACTTTGTTACTGAAATTCAATGGCACTCCCTAGTGACAGTACTAATCTATACAAGTAACCAAAGATGTATTTATGTGCCTCACTGTATACCGTTGTGATGGAATACAACTGAACGACGGTATAGAAAATGTTTTTAAATAAAAATAAATGCTGCAGGGTCAATAGTAACCATCACTAAGTGGGGAATTAGCTCAGTGAACTGCTCCAGATGAATATATGCTGCATCCCTGATGTACAATGGGAGATTAAAGACAAATTATCTCAGAAATTTATCTGTAAAAATGGAAAGTGGCTCAAGTACGTATCCTCATGAGGACACTGTTGGCTCAGTGTGCTGCAGCAGTCAAAAAAGCAAATAGAATGTTAGGAATTATTAGGAAGGGAATGGTTAATAAAACGGAAAATGTCATAAGGCCTCTATATCGCTCCATGGTGAGACCACACCTTGAATACTGTGTACAATTCTGGTCGCCGTATCTCAAAAATATAGTTGCAATGGAGAAGGTACAGAGAAGGGCAACCAAAATGATAAAGGGGATGGAACAGCTCCCCTATGAGGAAAGGCTGAAGAGTTTAGGGCTTTTCAGCTTGGAAAAGAGACGGCTGAGGGGGGATATAATAGAGGTCTTTAAGATCATGAGAGGTCTTGAACGAGTAGATGTTACTCTGTTATTTTCACTTTCGAATAATAGAAGGAGTAGGGGGCATTCCATGAAGTTAGCAAGTAGCACATTTAAGACTAATGGGAGAAAATTCTTTTTCATTCAACGCACAATAAAGCTCTGGAATTTGTTGCCAGAGGATGTGGTTAGTGCAGTTAGTGTAGCTGGGTTCAAAAAAGGTTTGGATAAGTTCTTGGAAGAGAAGTCCATTAACTGCTATTAATCAAGTTTACTTAGGGAATAGCCACTGCTATTAATTGCATCAGTAGCATGGGATCTTCTAGGTGTTTGGGTAATTGCCAGGTTCTTGTGGCCTGGTTTGGCCTCTGTTGGAAACAGGATGCTGGGCTTGATGGACCCTTGGTCTGACCCAGCGTGGCAATTTCTTATGTTCTTATGTCTCCCGGGAGGATGAGTCGAACTTTTGTGTATTTTTGGCAACATGTAAAAGGAGGGACAGACTGGATAATCAGCTGTTAAGAAAGCTGCCTCCTTGCCAGTAATCTAATTCCGGATACTTGCTTGTTCTCATAGATCATCTCCAGTGGCGTAGCGAGGGGTGGGCGGCTGCGCCGGGTCTAAGGGGGCGCCAAAACACCTGGCTGTGCCTCAGGGCCGGCGGAACCACTAGGCGAGCTAGGCCTGTGCCTAGGGCGCCGAGACTTAGGGGGCGCTGTGGCAGGCAGCAGAATTTTGAAAGGGCAAAAAGTGCCCTTTCAAAATTCTGCCAGCCTTTGACTCGCCTAGATGGAGACCAAGCGTTGTGATTTAGGGGGCGCCGCGGCAGGCAGCCAGCTAGCTCCCGACTCGCCCTGCCGCCCCGCAAGTGTCACCCTCCCGACACCCCCCTAGTGGTCCAGCGGAGGTCCCGGGAGCGATCTGCCGCTCCCGGGGCCTCCGCTGCCACTAAGCCAAATGGCGCCGGTAACCTTTAGCCCCTACCATGTGACAGGGGTTGAAGGCCACCGGCGCCATTTTGCTTAGTGGCAGCCAAGGCCCCGGGAGTGGCAGATCGCTCCCGGGACCTCCGCTGGACCACCAGGGGGGGCGTCGGGAGGGTGGCACTGGGGGGGAGGCAGGGAGAGTCGGGGGCTGGCTGCCTGCCGCGGCCCCTTAAGTCTCGGCGGCTGGTCTCCGGCTGCACCGATCTTCCTTTCTTCGGCCAATGATCAGCTAGACCGGCTGCGCCGATTTTCTTTCTGTGTGTGTGTGTGTGATGTATATGTAAGAAAGGAATGGAGCTTCTGTGTGTGAGTGTATGTGAGAAAGGAATCTGCCAGTTTAAAAAAATGAAGTGTGATAATACATTTCTCAACTTTTGTGCTGATTTTGTTGAAATGTTGGATGAAAGATGAAATTACTAAATTTTAAGAATCCCTCTGCTGGAAAATAAAATTTAACAAAGTGGGTAGAGACAAATACTAAAGTAAAAAAAAAAAATTAAAATATTTAAAATGTTCATCTCGGCAAAATCACAAATTTAAGATACTGATGCCAGGTGGGTTGTTTGTTTTTTTTTTTTGAAGCATAATTTAAGCATGAAGACTAGAATAGTTCCAATCTGAAACAGTTATGCGTTTTTGTTTTTTTTTTAAGCCTTTAGAAAATGTATATTTTTAAATGACTAAGACTGGAGTCTTCCCATTTAAAAGGGAAGCTGACTAAGGATGTCTTTCTGTTCCATATCTCCCACATGAATAATTATACGACTGATAGTTTGAAGAAACACACTTGCTTTATTGCCTGAAAGCATAAAAAAGAGAAGGTGTAGGTGGCTGTCCCTTGGGAGGTCAGAACCTGAAGGAAGGGTGTCATTTCGCCTTCTGATAGGAATGTGGTTTTCTTATTTAATGGTTGGGAGCATCACTTTCACTTTTAGTAAAAGTGAAAAATGCTGTAAGTCTGAAAGCAAGGTGCTTCTGTGAGCGTAATGTGTATGAGAGACAGGGAGAGTGCTTCTGTATGTGTGTGGTGTATATGTGAGTCAGGGAGGGTGCTTGTGTGTGTCAGTGTGTGTGTGCGAGAGAGATGGACCATGTTTTTGGCTGGCTTGTGGCTGTGAGAGGGCTTGTGAGTGATTGAGCCTGTTTATAAGTGAGATAGAACGTGTGTGATTGAGAGCTTGTGTGTAAGTGAAATAGAGAGAGCATGTGTATGATTGAAAGCCTGTGTGTTAGTAAGAGAGAGCGAGAGCATTGTGTGATTGAGAGAGACTGGCCAGAGAGGTGACTGGTATGTGTGTGTGTGTGAGAGAGAAGAGACTGGTTGTGGTCCCTAAGGAAGAGGACTGTGAGGATAGCTTCAGCAGCTACTGCTGCTTCTGGTATGGCCTGCAAGGGAAAGGAGTAGGAGAACTGCTGGAGAGGGTAAGTAAAGGTGGCTTTTTAAGTTCATTTTTCTTGATTGACTACCATTTTAATTATTGGGTAGTATGTGATGTGTCTGCTGTTTGAAATATTTTATTGGTGTTCGGTAAAGCTTTCAAAATTTGCATTAATCTTTAATTATTGGATATTCTATTCATCAGCTGTTTTGAAATTATCTTATTTGCAGGCGCGCTCATAAAAATGAGTGCAGAAAAATAGCACCGATTTCAATGCAAATCATTGATGGAGAGAGGGGACGCCGAAGAAGTCTCTTGCCCCGGGCGCCAAATTGTCTAGCTATGCCACTGATCATCTCTGTTTTATACATGGAGTAGGATTCATATGTGCTTTGTATAATAATTAGTGTCCAAGAGTTTCTGTTCACCTTCCTGTTCATAGTCAATCATGTCTAAAATGATTACCGCTCCTGCTTCTGGCTTTATAACTATATTGACATCCTGTTGTAACTGAGTCAAAGCCTGCCTTTAACCATAGGACATATTACAATATATCCGACAATGAGAGATTTTGTATGAATGTGAGAGAGATCTCTCCTTACCGTATCAATAAGTCACTAACAGGTCGATCCAGTAAAGTGTGCTCCGTCGGAGCGCACTGTCACCCTGCTCTGGACGCGTGTTTTCCCTTACCCCTTATTCAGTAAGGGGAGGAAAACACGCGGCCCACCCGCGGCACCTAATAGCGCCCTCAACATGCAAATGCATGTTGATGGCCCTATTAGGTATGCCCGAGCGATCCAGTAAGTAAAATGTGCAGCCAAGCCGCACATTTTACTCTAAGAAATTAGCGCCGCCCAAAGGTCGGCGCTAATTTCTTCCGGCGCCAGGGAAGTGCACAGAAAAGCAGTAAAAACTGCTTTTCTGTGCACCCTCCGACTTAATATCATAGCGATATTAAGTCGGAGGTCCCAAAAGTAAAAAAAAGTAAAAAAAAAAAAAAAAAAAAAAAAAAAAAATTTTGAATTCGGCCCGCGGCTGTCGGGCCGAAAACCGGACGCTCAATTTTGCCGGCGTCCGGTTTCCGAGCCCGTGGCTGTCAGCGGGCTCGAGAACTGACGCCGGCAAAATTGAGCGTCGGCTGTCAAACCCGCTGACAGCCGCCACTCCAGGCCAAAAGGAGGCGCTAGGGACGCGCTAGTGTCCCTAGCGCCTCCTTTTCCTCGTTTGCACCGCGTCAGCTCATTTGCATTCTGGATCGCTCGCACCGGCCAAGGGCCGGTGCGTGCGCCGGGAGAGCGGGCATTCGTCCGCTCTCCCACGGACTTTACCGGATCGACCTGTATATGGGGTTCCACCAGCCCTGGAGGAAACCAACGGGATTGCTTACTAACTATGCATCATTTTCCCTCAGAGCTTTTCAGAAAAAGATTTTAACAGGCAGGCAGACATAAATTTCTGTAGAGAAACTTCAAATGCAAAGCAATCAAAAGTATAAGTGGGTGAAAAGGACAAATTTTTATTCAATAGAAACAATTGGTCAGCTGTTAACTCCTTACATGACAAATTGATCACAGACAATTACCTTGGGACTGTGTTTGTGTCGGCAGGGAATATTTCTCCTGAAGACTTCACTATTGTTTGAATCCTTCATGCACTAGGATTCCTTCTGAGCGATGTTCTCTAGTCAAATGAGCAGCCCTGTTACTTAAAAAAAAAAAAAAAAAGTGAGGGGACTGACACAGCTCTTGCTCTTTGTGGATCACTGTTCAACTCCTCACCTGAAGAATTATCAGATGAATCTTGAAAAGTAACACAATGTGACTTTTACTAATATATATTAGATGACATCCACGTATAGATATTGCCCTGTTTGTAATCATAAACTTGCGAAGTTCCTCAGTGAATTACTCATCGGTTTCAGAACCTTTGAAAATTTATCAAAAGCTTCTGTTGTAGAAGACGATTATGTGGGCAAGTAACACCATCTCTAATTCACTTTTCAATTGTGCTGACACTGTTTTTGCCTTCTGTATAATAAGGATCATTAAATCTAAGGCACATTTATTAAGAATTTTATTTCAATTAGCTACAAAATCCAAATCTTTGCTGTCCAAAATGGGGCTCTTTTTAAATACTGAGTCCTCATGGTATTCTCTTCAATCAGCATCCCAGAATGAAGGTTAGTCCATATAAGACAACAGTCGATCCAGTTACGCTTGCTTATTCAAATACAAAGGGGCCCTGTATGATTTCTCACAATTGTTCATCTGACAAACTTAATGCATTTTTCCAGTTGCCCGTGCGTGCTATAATTTAAAGGGCTTCGTAAACAACTAAATGTTGGCAGACTCCTTAATGCCGAAAAATAAGGCAGTCAACTGCTTAAAAAATTAAAACATTAAACAACAATAAGTGAAAATCAAATACATATCCCCATCATATTAATAAAGGCGACTACTCCCTCCAGTGCCGCTGCTGGGGCATTTCAAGTCCCACATCTCCTTCCCCCTCCCCCCCAAGCAGCCAAAGTGCCTGCTGCTTCTGCCACATCTATCAAAAGCACTTCCCAGCAGGCCCCCGCAAGCCAAAGAGAGAAGAAATCGGGATGAATGCTGCTGCAGTGTGGGGGAAAGGAGATTTTTGTTGGATTTGTGGGGAGAGAAAGGGACATGCTAAGCAGGGGATGGGGCTAGTGATAGGGATGCTGCTGAGTGGGCGAGTATGAGAATTTGCTTAATCTTGTTATATTGTCCTGGTTTCTGTCCATCAAAATAAACAATATTTATCTTGAAAATAAGTCAGAATTTCTTAGCATTCAGACAAGTTAATCCATGCCAGTGGGTTATGTACCTCTGTCAGCAGATGAGCTGGAGCAAAGCTGACATCACGGTATATATAGCCCTGCACCGACAGCCTGCCAGCATTCTCCATCTCCAGCAGATGCTGGACGTGCATCTGCCTTCTGGGATTGCTTTAAAAACCCCCAAAACAAACTCAGGAGGAGAAAGAAGAAGGGAAATTAATTCATCCCCCCCTCCTGTGATGATACCTTATGGATCCCTCCCTCAGTGGAGTGCCTCAGTCCGGTAGCTGATTTTCCGGCATGGACTTAGCTGAGAGGCTAGCAGGTGCAGGAAGCCAAGCGTGGCAGTGAAGGCCTTTGTGTGTGTGTCCCCCCCCCATGCACCTGCCAGACCGACTCTGTTCTTCACTGAGATAGGCTAAGCTCAGGTAAAGAGTAAATATATTAAGAAAAAGAAAAAGGAGAGTTAATTTTAGGGATTCCATTCCTCTGCTGGCCTCCTAGTTTGCTGCGCCAGTCCGTCGGTTCCCATCTCCAGGGGAGTTGGGGAGTCGTGGCAGCTTGGCTTAGATTCTACGTGGTAGCCTGCAGCGGTGTTCGCATGCTTTTCTCTGCACAAGTCTGCTGCAAAACAGTGTCTCATTTTCCCAGGAAGTAGATCAATGACGCAATCATAATCTCGATGTAGAGGTAACGTTTCGCTCGTTGTTTACTAAAAACGTGGGTGAAAGAATTGGCATAGAACGGAGGAGGTTGAGAGGGTGCTTTTACTGGAATCAAACAGACCTTATGACATTCTGATCTCCATTTGGCCAGTTGTAGTGTACTCCAATCTATGTGAGGCTGATGTAACTTCAGTCATGGAAGGCCCAATATTATCTGCTTTACATGGGAGAAGAGGGAGGGAAAAAGGAGGAGAGGGGAGGGAGAAGGTGGAAAGAGAGGGGCTAAAGAGGCCCTGGCCCAGAAACTGTCTGAGCCCTTGTGTGTGTTGTGAGCCAGTGGGTAGTTGTTTACCTGGGAGTCTGTATGGGGGGGGGGGGAGTGTTGTGTGTGAGAGAGTTGTATGTGGGGAGACAGAACATGTGTGTGACAGATGGCATGTGAGAGAAAGCATATGTCTGATATCATGTAAGAGAGACAGTGAGCATGTTGGGGATTCATCCCAAGTCTCCCATACGGCAGAGGGAGGGAGGGAGAATAGAGGGGGGAGGGAGACTAGAGGGGGGAGGTGAGGGGGGGGGGAGGGAGTGGGAAGGAAATGGACCGAAATTTTTTTTTTAAATGTAGCCCGTTGTTACGGGCTTAACGGCTAGTCTACAATATGAATGGGCTCTGACCGGACCGCAAATGCGCAGTAGAGAGCAGCTCTACCACGCATGTGCGGACCATAGAGCTCTGCGCTACGTGTTGGGTGTCATAGAGGGGAGGAGAAAAGGGCAGACGAGTCGCCGCTCTGAGAAAAGGCTCGGCCCATTCCTCCGCCAAGGGGGGAGGGAGTAGGGACTGCCGGACAGTTACATACAGGAGGAGGAAAGGGTAAAAGAGTCGCCGAGCCAGTCCCTCCACTGCCGGGAAAGGGAGGGAAGGGAGTTGGGATGGCCGGAGCAGAGCTAATGCGCATTGTGAAATTAAACCAGACTGAGCCACGGCAACGCGTGGCCAGGTACAGCTACTTCATAATAAGTTTACTGATAGCAGCATCAAGACTTTTTTAGTTAAGGGAAGTAATCCCATGCTTTCTGTTAAGGGTAGTAACTTCTGCTCTGCGTAGGTAACTCCCATGCTTATCAGTTCCCCAGACTGTAAAAGTCAGGGCCCTTGTTGAGTGTTGTCTAAATCCAATTCCCCTTTCCCCCCTGCTGTTGGAGAGCAATGTTGCGGTTTCATCAAAAGCATCAAGGCTTATTGGTTAAGGGTAGTACCCACCACACCAGCAAGTTACTCCCCTGCACTCTTTTCTTCATTCCCGTCCTCTAGCCTTTAGGGATCCACATTGTTTATCCCATGCCCCTTTGAAAACTTGGAGCATTTTTGTTTTCAACACCTCCTCCGGAAGGTAATTCCAGGTATCCACCCCCCCTCTCTGTGAAGAAATATTTCCTGACGTTGGTTCTGAGTCTACCCCCCCCCCCCCTGGAGTTTCGTGATCCTTAGTTCTACTGTGTTTTTCCCAATGGAAAGAAGTCCGTAGATCATTAAAATCTTTCAGGTCTGTATCCTATCTCCCTTGCAGCTCCTGTCTTCCAGGGTGTACACATTTACATCCTTCAGCCCCTCCTCAGGAAGAGTCTTCACACCTCCAACTGCTCTGAGTTCCTAGGAAAGGCAGGAGTTTTAAACTAGTACCAGGCCAGATACCTGAGGCAGGGAGTTAAAGCCTGACTGAAGAACTGGGCTTTCCCCCGAGTCCTCCTGCAGTTATCAGCCACTTAATATCTTTCAGCAGGCACTTGCAACCCTCTAACTTTCATGCCATGGCATTCTGCATTAATGGAAACTGATATCAACCCTTTCTTGTCAATCCATTATATAGCTCATTGCAGTTATTACAGAATGGACTATTTTGACTTTGTCTTGCTCATGCCAACCTAGCAGTTACATTATTCCCCCCCTATCATTACCTGACTAGCCACTTTTGTCTTCCCCCCTCCCCACAGCCCAAATCCCATCTGGTATTTTTAAGCAATTTTCAATTCACTAATGCTCCAGTGTATCCACCAGCTTATAGAAAACTCTCTACCCCCTTTTCATTCCCATTAATTCATTCTGGTTAGTATTTTTATTTATTTATTTGTTTAACAAATTTTAAAACAAATGTCAGATGAATAAGGAAGGACAATGACTTTACCAGCTGGAAATTACACAACATAAAACTAAATCTTCCTAACAGTGCAACCTAGAAAATAGAAAACAGAAAACTGGTTAAAATTTTACAAATGTCATTGTGAATAGATGAACTTTCATTTGTTTCTGAAACTGCTTCAAATGAGTAGTTAGTCGGATCTGTTCTGGAAGTGAATGCCAAAAGCTAGGACTAGTGACAGAAAAGGCCCTACCTCTGTTCTCACCGAGCTGTGCATGACATACGGAGGCGACCTTCTAATAATCTCTTGTTAGATGAACTTAAGACCTGCCTGGGTGATAAATGTGCACTATAAAATTCAGTTTCGTAACCTCATGTGAGTTCAACATCTTATAAATCAAGGTTGCAGGGTTGAATTTTATTCTCCACTGGACTGGAAACCAGTAGAAAGATTTTAGAACCAGAGTAATGTGTTGATGAAAGCCTGCTGAAGTTTAAGAGAGATATGAGGCATTGCAATAACTGACTGTGTTTTGTCACTATCTCCTTTTCACTAGATTGGTGAGTCTATGGGTGGAAATATCTTTTACTATTCCTTGTCAGGTGCATCCCATTTCTACTTAAACCCTTTTTTGGGAATGTAACACTATGGTGTAGAAACCAAAGACCTTTCTAGGATGTGTCTGTCACTTGCTATGCCGCCCTGATTGGTAAAACAGAGTACAGTTTCTCATGCTGCTGCTGGCAAAGCTGCCATTCACAGTTCTCTTGGTTTGGAGGGTTCTCTTCATTAACTTCTTCCCTTGTCTTTCTCAGACTTTTACTTCTCTGGTGGATAAGCTGGATTTAGGCTCACTGGTTGCTTTGGAGTTTCTTTTGGACCGAGATCTCCACTTTCTATCTGACGACAGGGATTTGTGTCTCTTCCAGGTAATAAAATAAATGGATTTGTTTCATGTCAGCAGAGGCTGAGAAAGATGTGCAGAATTTGGGGTTTAATTATTTGGCTTTTCCAGGTAGTGAAATTAACAATTTGGAATATGTGTTATGGTAGAAAAAAGAATAAGGACTGTGTAAATGTGATAAAATTGTATCAAGATGATGTCGCCTTGTATTCATTTCTAGGAAGGATTTGCATCAAGATCTCTTACAGAAGTCAGTGCTCAGTGCTGGGGAGGGATAGTGGTGCAAGGAGCATCCCTTACAGGAGTCTGTGCTGGAGAGAGGAGCATCCTTTACATAAGTCAGTGCTGGGGAGGGTTGGAGGATTCCTTGCAGGAGTAGGTGTTTCGTGCTGAAGAGGGTTACCTGCTCAAGGAAAATCCCTTGGTCGAGTTCCTGCTTAGAGCTGGGGAGGGTAAAACAAGGCAAGGATCCCTTACTGGAGTCAGTACTCGGGGTTAGGTGTGGATTATCCACAGGATGAGGATCTTCTGCCCTGTGCTAGGGAGTGTGCAGCTGCAGTAGATAGTGATTTTCTTTTTAATTTTTTCCCGTTTTCCTCTCTTCCTTGGCAGTTGGGGACAGAGAAGCAGAAACTGGTATTGCAGGAGCAGCCTATTCTGAGGGATGCTGTTAGTGCCTTGCTCAATGAGCAGAAATTCCAGGAGATATTTAGCCAAGGTAAGACCAGCCCATGTCCCTGCCTAAAACTACCAAGTATGCTGTTGCTCCCCTTGAGTCTATGGTCTCATTGGACAGATGTTGATCTTAGGCTCCTATTTCTAATTTTTCTTGTTTTAAATTTCAGTATTCAGTTTTAACAGTCTTGAAATGTGTCATATGATAAGAGCAGTTCCACTTTACGTTGACAAAAAAACCCTAACATTTTCCCCATGTCAAACATAAATCCACATCCTAAAAGGGGAAGGTTAGGCAAAGCCCAAAGAAACAGCTCATTCTCACATCACTTGTTGATTAAGTCATAGAACACAACCTGTCCATTGACAGTAAAATATCAATCTATTATGGTCTAAATTTTCCAGAAATTTCACTGTGCAGATACAGGAAAACCTGCATTTTTTTATTGCTAATATTTGTTAATGTTTATAGTTCGATAGCTTGGGCTTTACATTTCTAATAATGCAAACATTTGCTATAGATTTATCAGTGGTACAGCAGTTGTAGAGGTTAATAGCTTGGATTAGTGCCACCTACAAACATTTCTCAGGATTTTTCCTCTGGCACAGTCTTTAGCAGCCAATAAGATTTAAAATCTTGTGTATGCACTAAACAGAAAAATAGAATCCATACAGTCTATCTAGTCTGCTTATCCACACTAACTACTCTGCTCTACAATCCCTTCTTCTCACTTTGAGATCCCTTGTGTTTATCCCATGCTTTCTTGAATTCAGATACTGTCGTTGTCTCTACCATACATTCACCCTTTCCGTAAATAAAAATTGCTTAATTACTCCTAAATCTGCCGCCTTTCATCCTCATCCCATGAGGCCTTGTTTCAGAGCCTCCTGTGCATTGATAACTTGGGATATTTTTAAATGTCTGTTCTATCTCCCTTATCCCATCTTTCTTCTAGTGTAACATACAATAGTACATGACATGTACATGTGTTCTTGTGCCCTAAGCTTTAAGTCCAGCAAAAATTATACAGACAGCAGAAAAAGACCCAAATGGTCCATCCAGTCTGTCCAGCAAGTTTTATTTTCTTAGAGTAGTAACTGCTGCTCTCTGTAGGTTACCCCTTTTCTTCTCCTTGCATCTACCACCCTTGAAGCAGTTTTTCCTGACGTTGGTTTTGAGGCTACCACCTTGGAGTTTCATATCATGACCCCTAGTTCTGCTTTCTTTCCATTGGAAAAGGTTCAGTTGCTATGCAGCATTAATACCTTTCAGAAGCTGGAGCAAACAAGTCCCAAGTTGCATCACTAGTGGGTAACATCGCATGATATATTTAAATCTGATGTGTTAACATCTTTTTTAGAGAAGAAACAGCAAAATCTTCACAGTGATTGGGAGTGAGAAGAAAATTACTTAAAAAAAAATATATATTTTCATAAGATCACTTAAGTGTTTTACAGTTTGGAATAATTGATCGGCCTTATTGCTTGATGACTATATTTTGTGCTGCTTATATTTCCTTTTTACCTCACTAATCTGGGTATGATAATGACCAAATGAGTGCTGTAATTGGAAAGTGAAGACTGAGTGGAATGTTGTCGTCTTTGGTGTCCAAGATACTGCAGGGTTCTTTCGGGCTCCATAAGCCAGAGTTGAACCATGGGCCGATCTGAAATGCCACAGGTGAACCAGCTTTATTGGTGCTAACAAAAACCTATAGTCTTTTGTTATCATAATGTGCCATGCCTCAGTAGTAGACATGCTTGTTTTTTCCCCAGTTGGCAGAAATTATGTCCTTAAACTGGTCGGGCCCAATATGACCATATTTATTGTAGAAAAATTGAATTTAGTTGAAATATCCTTAGAGGCAGCTATTATCTTACACAAACGGTGGTCAGATCATGGGACCAGTTGCACCACCAACTTTGGGGTACCCTGAGACAAGAACAATAAACTCATAAAGATAAGATCTAGAGTATGTCCATCCTTATGGGTGGGTGCATAAACTATCTGGGCCCAACCAAGAGCTAACATAGAGTCTAGAAATATATTGAAACATAGAAGTGATGGCAGAAAAGGACCTAATGGCCAATCCAATCTGCCCAGCAAGCTCCCATAGTTATCAATTTCCCATACTTATCAGACCGCCAAGGTCAGGGCTCTTGTTGGTTACTGTTTGAGTCCAATTTCCTTTCACCCCCTGCCGTTGAAGCAGAGAGCAATGTTGGAGTTGCATCAGAAGTGTAGTATCAGGCTTTTGGTTACGGGTAGTAACCGCTGCATCAAGCAAGTTACCCCCATGCGTATTTGTTTTCACAGACTGTACAGTTCATTGTCCTTGTTGGTTGTTGTCTGAAACCAATTCCTCTTTACCCCTGCTGTTGAAGCAGTGAGCAATGATGGAGTTGCAACAAGGTATGAAGGCTTATTTGTTAAGGGTAGTATCCGCCACATTAGCAAGTTAACCCCACTGAAAGTGGACAAAGCCATGGGGCCTGATGAGGTTCACTCCAGAATACTGAGGGAACTCAGAGATGTGCTGACGGGTCCACTGTGTGACCTGTTCAATAGATCTTTGGAAAAGGTTGTAGTGCCTAGTGACTGGAGAAGAGCGGTGGTGGTCCCGCTTCACAAGAGTGGGAGCAGAGAAGAGGCTGGAAACTAAAGGCTGGTTAGCATCATCTCAGTGGTGGGAAAATTAATGGAGACTTTGCTGAAAGAAAGGATAGTGAACTATCTACAATCCGGTGGGTTGCTCGATCAGAAGCAGCATGGATTCACCAGGGGAAAGTCCTGTCACATGAATCTAATTGATTTCCTTTTTGGGGTGACTAGAGAACTGGATCAGGGAAGAGCACTTGATGCAATTTACTTGGATTTTAGTAAAGCTTTTGTACGGTCCCACACAGAAGACTCATCAACAAAATGAGAAGCTTGTGAGTCAGCTCCAAAGTGTTGGAATGGATTACAAACTGGTTGACTTAATAGAAGGACAACGGGTTATGGTTAAATGAACCTACTCTGAACAGAGAATGGTGTTAAGTGGAGTGCCACAAGGATCGGTGTTGGGATCGGTACTGTTCAAAACATCTTTGTGAGTGACATTGTGGACGCGGTTAGAAGGTAAAGTTTGTCTATTTGCGGATGATACTAAGATCTACAACAGAGTGGATACGCCGGAAGGTAGTACGAGAATGAGACGGGATTTAAGGAAGCTGGAAGAGTGGTCGAACATATGGCAGCTTGGGATTCAATGCCAAGAAATCCAGAGTCTTGCATCTGGGGTGTGGTAATCCAAAAGAACTATATGTGTTGGGGGGGGTGAAGGGCTGAGTGTGCACCGAAGGCCAGCGAGTAGAGAGACCTGAAGTCGACGAAGCAGTGTGATGCGCGATAGCCCAAAGCCAGAAGAATGCTGGGCTGCATAGGGGAAAGGAATATCTAGAAAGAAAGGGAAGGTGACAATCCCCTTGTACAGGTCCTTGGCGAGGCCTCACCTGGAGTACTGTTCAATTCTGGAGACCGTATCTCAAAAGAGACAGACAGGATGGAGGCAGTCCAGAGAAGGGCGTCCAAAATGTTGGTAGGTCTCCATCAAATGACTTACGAGGAGAGGCTGAAGGACCTAAATATGTATACCCTGGAGGAGAGGAGGAGCAGAGGAGATATGATACAGACCATCAGATACTTGAAAGGTTTTAATGATCCATGGTCGTCAACAAACCTTTTCCATTGGAAACAATTTAGTAGAACTAGGGGTCACGATTTGAAACTCCAAGGAGGAAGACTTAGAACCAATGTCAGGAAATATTTCTTCACTGAGAGGGTGGTGGATGCCTGGAATGCCTTCCAGAGGAAGTGGTGAAGACTAAAACTGTGAAGGATTTCAAGGGGCATGGGATAAATAATGTGGATCCCTAAAAGGCTAGAGGATGGGAATAAAGAAAAAAGCTAAACTGGACGGAACTGCAGTTACTACCCTTAAGGGAAACATGGGGTTAACCTGCACGGAGCGGCAGTTACTACCTTGGGAAGCTTGCAGGGCAGACTAAATGGACCATTTTGGTCTTTTTCTGCCATCATTA
Organism: Rhinatrema bivittatum; assembly: GCF_901001135.1. Lineage (NCBI taxonomy): Eukaryota > Metazoa > Chordata > Amphibia > Gymnophiona > Rhinatrematidae > Rhinatrema > Rhinatrema bivittatum. Next base: position 57,462,392 of record NC_042632.1, on the reverse strand, counting down.
CTATGTTACTATGTTCGTTCCTCTCCCCCTTGCCTTTAGGGATCCAGAATGTTAGGAATTATTAGGAAGGGGATGGTTAATAAAACAGAAAATGTCATAATGCCTCTACATCGCTCCATGGTGAGACCACACCTGGCATACTGTGTACAGTTCTGGTCGCCGCATCTCAATGAACCAACTACAGAATGTACAAGCCGTACTCGTTCTACAGGCCTCCAACTTATCAACCTTCCAGACAACAACCTTACCAACATCAGGTGCCACGCTAGCGCCCCAGAGCCCCTAGCCAGCCCCGTCAACAAACTGACCCTCAACTATCAAAGACCCAGCAGGGTTTTTAGAAATACTCTCGCCACCGGCTCTGACATCTTTGGTAGGGGGCAGGCTGTCCAGGTTCCTCCCAGCCTGGAACCACATCACGTCTGACCAATGGGTCCTGAACATAATAAAAGAAGGTTACTCTCTTCATTTCATATCTCTCCTGACCCTCCCGCACTTAGTTCCTCAGAAACATCAAACAGCACATCGAGGACCTCTCCTTCAGAAAATCAAAATGCTCCTCCAAAACAAGTGCAGTTGGGAATTAACTTCCCCACAACTTCAAGGATTCTATTCACAATACTTCCTTATTCCCAAGAAGTCAGGAGGGCTGCATCCAATCTTGGACCTACGCTCACTCAACAAGTACCTTCACAAAGAGAAATTCAAAATGACTTCTCTCAAGTCCATTCTTCCCTTCCTTCGACTCTATGATTGGATATGTTCACTGGACTTGAAGGATACATATGCCCACATACCAATGCATCCCAACTCCTGGTGTTACCTCTGTTTCCAGATGGACTCCCAACACTTCCAGTACAAAGTTCTTCCACTTGGCCTCTCCTCTGCCCCCAGAGTCTTCACCAAATGTCTAGCAGTAGCGGTGGTACACTCAGTCAACAGGTGGTTCAAATATTTCCTTATCTGGACGATTGGCTTCTAGTGGCACACAACCAGACTCTCTTATGGGATAATCTACTTCGTACTATTTCTTGCCTGGACAATCTAGGTCTACTAATCAACTACGAGAAGTCAAATCTACAGCAAAGACAAACTTTACAGTTCATCGGTGCCTATATCAACACCATTCAAGACAAGGCATTCCTGCCACACCCACGAGCACCAGCTCTCTCCACACTATCTTCAGTTCTGCTTCACAGTACAACTGTTCTGGCCCGCCAAATCTTAACTATTCTAGGACACATGGCAGCATCTATCTATGTAGTCCCACACACACTCGACTGCATATGCGTTGCTTGCAATGGGGTCTAAAAAAATCAATGGACCCAGTTCCTTCATCCACTGTCTACTCCCATCAGCATGAAAACAGACTTGCAATGGTGGCTACTCCCATCAACATTAATGACGGGATCACCTCTATGACCCCCTCGACATCAAATACTACCACAGATGCCTCTCCCAAAGGATGGGGAGCTCACCTAGACCACCTTCAAACTCAGGGACTATGGTCCATGACGGAGCGCAATCTACACACAAACTTCTGGAACTTCGAGCGGTATGAAACGCCCTTCTAGTCTCGAAGATCCCTGCAAGGGAAACGGTGATGATTCACACAGACAACTAAGTCACAATGTTTTATATAAAAAAAAAAAGGAAGGGGAGGATCAAGTTCTTGGAACCTCTGCAGGGAAACAGTCCAGACCCTGGAATGGGCTCACAACAGATCTATCTCCCTACAAGCCTCTTACTCGGAATCAGCAATTCCAGAGCAGACAAGCCAAGCAGAATATTTCACCCCCATGAATGGGAACTACATCAAGAGGTAGCGCATCGCATCTTCTCCACTTGAGGGTCTCCCCTGCATTGACCTTTTCGCGACAGAGCGCAACAGGAAAGTGATTAAGTTTTTGCTCGGTGTATCCAAGCCCACACTGACTAGCTCAGGACGCGTTCCTTATAAACTGGTCTCGATTTTCTGTATGCGTTCCCTCCAATACACTCATCTCTCACACAGTCCAAAGATGCATCGAAGACCAGGCAGATTTGATTCTCATCGCGCCAGCGTGGCCAAGACAACCATGGTACAGTTACCTGATACAGTTGTCAATACACAATCCAATTCCCCTAGGCAACAGCCCTCAGCTACTTACCCAGGAGAATGGATCACTACTTCATCCACTTCATCACTGCACCTCATGGCATGGAGATTGAAAGGCTCGCTTTCCAGAACTTGAACATCACTCCTCCCCCTCAAGATATACTAGTCTCCTCCAGAAAACTATCGACTAGACTCAACTACCAACGAAAGTGATCACGCTACACTTCCTGGTGCTCAACTGCAGGTATGAATCCACTCACCTGCCCACCAGAAAGCCTTCTGGCCTACCTCCTTCTGCTCTACAGCGAAGGCCTAGCCACTGCCTCACTCAGAGTACATTTAAGCGCCATAGCAGCCTACCATAATCCCCTAAATGGGGAACCCATATCATGTCATTCTCTCATATCCAGATTCATGAAAGGGGTCCTACGCTTACGTCCCCCGATAAAGAAACCGCCAGTTTCTTTATCGGGGGACGTAAGCGTAGGACCTCGAACAACTAATGCTACCCCCTTTCGAACCATTGGACACTTGTCATCTACGATACCTTTCATGGAGCGTACTCATTTTAACTGCCCTCACATCAGCAAGGTGAGTTAGTGAACTACAAGCCTTGGTTCACTACCCTCCTTATCTACAATTTTACCATGATAAAGTGACATTACGCACACACCCAAATTTTGTGCCAAAGGTGATTTCGGTTTTTCACATTAACCAAACCATCACCTTACCCACTTTTCATCCAAAACCTCACGCCAATGACAGAGCGAAAACTTCACACCCTGGATTGTAAACGTGACCTTGCCTATTACAAAAACCGCACTCATTCGCCTAACAGAGCATCACAGCTCTTCCTCTCTTCAACCCAAATGCGCCAGGATGTACAATATCAAAAAGAACATTATCCTCCTGAATATCCAACTGTATACAATTATGCTATCAAAAGAGTTCGGAACAACTAGCTGCGACGCCAAAAGCGCATCAAGTCCGTGCAATGGCTGCTTCAGTTGCCCACCTCCACGAGGTGCCTCTCATAGTCATCTGTAAAGCAACAACGTGGTCATCGCTACATACCTTCACATCCCATTACTGTTTGGACAAACAGGCTGCAGATGATGCACGCATGGGGCGGACTATACTACAAAAAAGCACATTTTCAACAGAAAAAAAGCCTTCATAAGAACTGTCCTCCTCTAATTCTTGTATTGAGCGAAATTAAACAAACCACACTCCTATACATATGCTCAATACGACAGCTGGGGCTCCCAGACAGCATGGCTAATTCAGCTGTTTATCTAAGTGAAAAATGCAAGTTTACTTACCGTAAATGGTGTTTTCCGTAGATAGCAGATGAATTAGTCTTGCTGACCCGCCCGCCTCCCCAGACAGTTCCGTCAGGGCATACTAACTTGCTTTGATACAGACTGAGGAGCCTCAGGCAAACACGGAAAGATACAAGAGGGAGCACCTAGCTGAAAGACTTTACTAATCTTAGAGAGCTCTGCCACCTAGTGGCATGGTGGACATACCTAGACAGCATGGCTAATTCATCTGCTATCTATGTAAAGCACTGTTTACAGTAAGCAAACTTGCTTTTACTGCATCCTCTGTATCAAAAGACTCTGCAGCTGCCAGAAAAACTTACATGGATAGCGCTGCCATCCGTAGAGTCATAGCAGCTGCCCATTGATCTTTCAATATATCCTAACAAATAGCCCCTGTTACCAAGCTAATATTAGGATGCCATATTTTGGTAATAAACCACACCTTTGGAGGATTAGATGGATAAGTTTGTGGAATTTTTATTTCCAATTGATATCTTTCATTTTCATAAAGTGTATCTGAAGGTCCAGCGATTTCACCTTGCAGTTCTGTAGAATTCTCAACTACAAAATCTACTTTAATCTGATTTTTGCTGGGGTTAATAAACATGTGGATAAAGGTGAACCGGTAGATGTAGTGTATTTGGATTTTCAGAAGGCGTTTGACAAAGTCCCTCATGAGAGGCTTCTACGAAAACTAAAAAGTCATGGGATAGGAGGCGATGTCCTTTCGTGGATTACAAACTGGTTAAAAGACAGGAAACAGAGAGTAGGATTAAATGGTCAATTTTCTCAGTGGAAAAGGGTAAACAGTGGACTGCCTCAGGGATCTGTACTTGGACTGGTGCTTTTCAATATATATATAAATGATCTGGAAAGGAATACGACGAGTGAGGTTATCAAATTTGCAGATGATACAAAATTTATTCAGAGTAGTTAAATCACAAGCAGACTGTGATACATTGAAGGAGGACCTTGCAAGACTTGAAGATTGGGCATCCAAATGGCAGATGAAATTTAATGTGGACAAGTGCAAGGTATTGCATATAGGGAAAAATAACTCTTGCTGTAGTTACACGATGTTAGGTTCCATATTAGGAGCTACCACCCAGGAAAAAGATCTAGGCATCATAGTGGATAATACTTTAAAATCGTCAGTTCAGTGTGCTGCAGCAGTCAAAAAAGCAAATAGAATGTTAGGAATTATTAGGAAGGGAATGGTTAATAGAACGGAAAATGTCATAATGCCTCTATATCGCTCCATGGTGAGACCACACCTTGAATTACTGTGTACAATTCTGGTCGCCGCATCTCAAAAAAGATATAGTTGCGATGGAGAAGGTACAGAGAAGGGCAACCAAAATGATAAAGGGGGATTGGAACAGCTTCCCTATGAGGAAAGGCTGAAGAGGTTAGGGCTGTTCAGCTTGGAGAAGAGACGGCTGAGGGGGGATATGATAGAGGTCTTTAAGATCATGAGAGGTCTTGAACGAGTAGATGTGACTCGGTTATTTCACTTTCGAATAATAGAAGGACTAGGGGGCATTCCATGAAGTTAGCAAGTAGCACATTTAAGACTAATCGGAGAAAATTCTTTTTCACTCAACGCACAATAAAGCTCTGGAATTTGTTGCCAGAGGATGTGGTTAGTGCAGTTAGTGTAGCTGGGTTCAAAAAAGGTTTGGATAAGTTCTTGGAGGAGAAGTCCATTAATGGCTATTAATCAATTTTACTTAGGGAATAGCCACTGCTATTAATTGCATCAGTAGTATGGGAGCTTCTTAGTGTTTGGGTAATTGCCAGGTTCTTGTGGCCTGGTTTTGGCCTCTGTTGGAAACAGGATGCTGGGCTTCATGGACCCTTGGTCTGACCCAGCATGGCATGTTCTTATGTTCTTATGTCTCACTCTTCAGCACTTCCTTAATTCAGCTGTCAACAGAGCAAACCCTAGGTTTGTCTTTGTGGCTGAGAAAAGGCACACTACCTATCAGGGCGTTATTGATTCAAAAGAATAGAGTCTCTATCAGGTTGCCAAGATTCAGTTACACAGAGACAGTCAGGAGCTTCATCCCTTATAAGAACATAAGAAATTGCCATGCTGGGTCAGGACCAAGGGTCCATCAAGCCCAGCATCCTGTTTCCAACAGAGGCCAAACCAGGCCACAAGAACCTGGCAAGTACCCAAACACCAAGAAGATCCCATGCTACTGATGTAATTAATAGCAGTGGCTATTCCCTAAGTAAACTTGATTAATAGCAGTTAATGGACTTCTCCTCCAAGAATTTATCCAAACCTTTTTTGTACCAGCTACACTAACTGCACTAACCACATCCTCTGGCAACAAATTCCAAAGCTTATTGTGCGTTGAGTGAAAAAGAATTTTCTCAGATTAGTCTTAAATGTGCTACTTGCTAACTTCATGGAATGCCCCCTAGTCCTTCTATTATCCGAAAGTGTAAATAACCGATTCACATCTGCTTGATCAAGACCTCTCCTGATCTTACATAAGATCCCCCCTCAGCCGTCTCTTCTCCAATCTGAACAGCCCTAACCTCTTCAGCCTTTCCTCATAGGGGAGCTGTTCCATTCCCCTTATCATTTTGGTTGCCCTTCTCTGTACCTTCTCCATCACAACTATATCTTTTTTGAGATCTGGCGACCAGAATTGTACACAGTATTCAAGGTGCGGTCTCACCATGGAGCGATACAGAGGCATTATGACATTTTCCGTTCTATTAACCATTCCCTGTCTAATAATTCCTAATATTCTGTTTGCTTTTTTGACTGCTGCAGCACACTGAGCCGACGATTCTTCAATGTGTTATCCACTAGGGACACCTAGATCTCTTTCTTGGGTGGTAGCTCCTAATATGGAACCTAACATCGTGTAACTACAGCAAGGGTTATTTTTCCCTACATGCAACACCTTGCTCTTATCCACATTAAATTTCATCTGCCATTTGGATGCCCAATCTTCCAGTCTTGCAAGGTCCTCCTGTAATGTATCACAGTCTGCTTGTGATTTAACTACTCTGAATAATTTTGTATCCTCTGCAAATTTGATAACCTCACTCGTCGTATTCCTTTCCAGATCATTTATAAATATATTGAAAAGTAAGGGTCCCAATACAGATCCCTGAGGCACTCCACTGTCCACTCCCTTCCACTGAGAAAATTGACCATTTAATCATACTCTCTGTTTCCTGTCTTTTAGCCAGTTTGTAATCCACGAAAGGATATCACCACCTATCCCATGACTTTTTAGTTTTCTTAGAAGCCTCTCATGAGGGACTTTGTCAAATGCCTTCTGAAAATCCAAATACACTACATCTACCGGTTCACCTATATCCACATGTTCTTTTCTAGCCTTCTCCATTCTCTTTTCTAGCCTTCACCCCCTCCCCTCTCCCTTTTCATTGTGATTTCTCCATGTTTATTGTTGTAAACCGGTGTGATGTTTCGTACGAATGTCGGTGTATAAAACCTTATAAATAAAATTAACCCCTTCAAATAAAAAATGCATCAGATTTGTTAGGCAAAACTTTGCTTGGGTAAATCCATGCTGACTGTGTTCCATTAAAGCATGTCTTTCTGTATGCTCTGTGATTTTGATCATTAGAATAGTTTCCACTATTTTTCCTGGCACTGAAGTCAGGTTCACTGGTCTATAGTTTTCCGGATCGCCCCTGGAGCAATCCTGGAGACAAAAACATGTGACTGGACTGCCATCTCTTTGTGGCAACTCTTGAAATGTTCTACATCTGTTGCCTAAAACCCTTGCACCATTCCAGTACTTAGTAATGACTCCAAGCCACAATTAAATTCCCCAAATTCTTCTTATTCAGTAACAGCTGACACTCAAGCATAACAACAGTTTGAAACAGGTATTTAGCATGGCTTTCCAACCAGTCTCACACATAAGGAGAAAAGTATAACTAGTCCTACTACTCCTGGGCTGGTTTGTTCAGATTAAAGGGATTCCAGGCCACAGGAACCCTTAGTCTGGTGTTCCAAGTTACATACAATTAATGACAGAGTACATTTCAGATTTCAGTGTTCAGGTTTTCTAAACACTACAATTTCCCCAGAGCTGATCAAGCATAGCTCCAAAATATTGAACTTCTATCACATGATTTCAGCATTCCCAATGTTAGGGGTTGCGAATCACAAATTAACCAATTAAAAGACATGCAAGCTACCCCAGCAGCCGGTTAAAGTAACCTCAGTCTAATATGTCTGGGTGTATATTGCTTAGCCTTCCTGCTGCCCCTAATATCGAGCTTGGCTCTCTCCCAAACTATCGGCTCGATACAGTAAAGTGGGGCCACGGTTACCCCACTCCTAACCCACTTTCTACTCACTTTCCGGCCGTGTTAGCCCTTCCTGTGATACACTATCCCCTTTAAACCCATCCTTACCGCTCTTTAAATCACCGGGTAACCCTTTCCGCACGCGGCATGTTATATACATGTAAACGATCGAATTAAGCTATTCCCTCCATACAGTAACGCGCGCCCCGACTATCGCTATTTTACCCTGCCGTTTTGCCGTGCGTTTAACCTGCTAACTTACGCCTCCCCTTACCCTGCGTTAGAGGCAGGGGTAAGGTAGGCGGCAACTTTCCCCCAAAAGGAAACCTCTAAAAACCTAAAATCCCCTCCTCCCGAAGCGGACTCGACATTACTTTTTGTTGTTTTCTTACTTTTTGTTGCTTTCAGCTCCTTCCCTTCTCTACCGTCCTCCGGAGGGGGCAGCCGGTGGTGAAAGCGGCTTGCAGCGTTCACCCCTGCGCAGGTCCCGGTTCTCCTGGCTCGGCCCTCATCAAATTGTCAAGTCGGGTGAGAGCCCACTGTTCTGTGCCCTCTCCAGTCACGGCGCAAGCGAAGCGGAGCGTACTTTCATTGGCTTGAGCGCCCGTCAATTTGGGTGCTCCAGCCAATGAAAGCACATAGACGGGTGCGCGTGACGCACGCCGTGACGTCACACGCGCCCGTCCATGTGCGCCCAAATTGACGGGCGCTCAACCAATGAAAGTACGCTTCGCTTCGCTCGTGCCGTGACTTTTGATTTGAATATCTCCGAGCAAAGCAGGAACTGTCTGATCACCTTAGCTTGAGCGTGCCTAGGTTTCTCGGGCTATGTAAAACTAAGACTGGGACCAGTGGAATAATTAAAAACCAGCAGCCTTAGCCAAACAGGACGCTCTCCCTGTGCCTATGGAAAACGTCCTCAATGAATTGGCGCGCGGGGGACCGCTGCGAGCCGCTTTCGCCACCTGCCCCCTCCGGAGGGCGGCAGAGAAGGGAAGGGGCTGAAAAGCAACAAAAGGTAAGTTGGCACACGTCGAGCCGCTTCGGGAGGAGGGGATTTTCGGTTTTTAGGTTTTCATGGGTTAAAATTGGGATCCACTTCCTGGTACCTGTCATTTGAAATGACAGGTACCAGCGCACCCAGGATACTGTATAGGCGCTGTATTAAGCGCCTATAGTGTAAAATGGGTTGTGCGGGCCTAACGCTTCGCAGACGCGGCTTGCATTTGCATGCCATTTAAATAGAGTATGGAGCGGTGTGTGATCAGAACAGTGCCTGGGGCAAACGAGGGTGCGCCCGGCACTGCCGTACTCTTTCTAACGCGTCCTTACTGTATCCACCCGTATGTTCCAGCCAATAACTTTAAACAAAGTAGAGCAAATATTCCTCTCCTTGTTTCTTTTTTTGTCCCCTTTTAGAGCTGTCCCTCTCTGGGTTTCTCAGGAGTTGTGCTATGTCAGAGTTAGCAGTGGCACAATCTGCTGCTTCCTAAACATCTTCCCCCAAATCCTCAAAGAAATAGCCACAATTTCTCTGTTGTTTTCTAGCTTTGAAATGGGAATATCTCTGGTTCTCTCTCCTCCTCCATTGTTAGTCAATTGCCTTTCTCTGACTCTCCCCACCTTTTCCCCTTTTATGGGAACTAGCAGCCTCCCTTTGACATGGCCCCTTTTTTACACCACTTTTCTCAAACTAAGTGATTGGAATCCTGGGATTTGTAGTCCTGCTAGAGTAAGCCTACTTAACCCCAGCTTCCAGCTCTTCCTGCTATCACCTTACACAAAGGCCTGTACTAATATCTCTATATCATCACACAGCTACTGCCCTGGGATTACCAAATCTTAGTCTCTAGCCTATGATCTTGCTCTGATTACATAATCTTTTGTGTTTGGGCTGGGATGGAGAAGAAGAGGTGAGCACTTTAAGTGATCCATTGTCCTAAAACGTCAAGGTATATCTGAAACCACTCTTAAGGGATGTATACTCAGCACTTCCCTTAGCCCACTTATGATTTAATTCACTCTTATGTAGTCCCCACACATACAGAAAGACACGCGGGAGAGCCACCGAGCGCCCGTTCTCCTGACACGCACAGGCCACTCTCCTGTGCGTGCAATTCAGTATCAGCCCGCATGCAAATGAGGGCCCGTGGTAAAAGGAGGCGCTAGGGACACTAGCGCGTCCCTAGCGCCTCCTTTTTGACAGAAGCGGCGGCTGTCAGCGGGTTTGACAGCCGATGCTCAATTTTACTGGCGCCTGTTCTCAAACCCGCTGACAGCCACGGGTTCGGAAAATGGACGCCGGCAAAATTGAGCGCCCGTCTTCCAACCCGCGGGCCGATTCTTGATTTATTTTTTTTTTTATTTTTGAGGCCTCCGACTTAATATTGCTGTGATATTAAGTCAGAGGGTGTACAGAAAAGCAGTTTTTTTCTGCTTTTCTGTAAACTTCCCTGTTGCCTGCCGAAATTAACGCCAGCCTTTGGGCAGGAGTTAATTTCTGAGAGTAAAATGTGTGGCTTGGCTGCACATTTTACTTTCTGTATCGCATGGGAATGACTAATAGGCTCATCAGCATGCATTTGCGTGTTGCGGGTGCTATTAGTTTTGGGGGGGGGTTGGCAGCACGTTTTTGATGCGCTATTACCCCTTACTGTATAAGGGGAAAAAATAGCGCGTCGAAAACGTGCAGCCAAACGCGGGCTAACAGTGCGCTCTACCGGCCCGACAATCTGATGGTAATTTACAATCTTGTGGGAGCTGTAATAGAAAATCATGACATTTTCCCATGAAGAGCACTTTGCCTGAAGATATTCAGAGGGATAGCTGTGCGTCTGGACTAGCAAAAGAGTGAGGCGGGTGGCACCTTATAGATTAACCAATTTGAGGCATGAGCTTGCAAGGACAGAGTCTACTGCCTCAATACATTGATTATTTATTTATTTAACACTTTTTAATACCGACCTTCATAGTAATAACCATATCGGATCGGTTTACATTTAACAAGGGTATAACTGAAGCGTAACTAAAGTAAATTAAACAATAGAGGTGAATAAGGCAAAGTTACATTCAACAAGGAGTAAGAACTTGGAAGCTTACGTAGCTGGAAGGAAGTAAAGGCAGGTAATAATCAAGAAATACAATAGAGAGAGTCTCTATTATGATTAGTCTCTAAGGTGCCACCCGCCTCATTGCAACGTCTCCGGAAGGAGTTTTTCATGCTGCTCCACACACAAGAGGGGAGGTGGGAGGTAGACTTGTAAACTTGAGGGCATATCATTTATTTAGTGCAGAAGATCAAGTGCATTATTGGTCTAATAAATACAATTAATTAACTACTGGTAAGGTTATAAGCACTCTGAGGAGTAGAATTTGTAATAGCTTATCTGTTATCTTTCTGTGTGTATTGATAACCATACATAAATCATAATTATTGCTGGCCATATAGGAATTTTAAAATTTGGATAGCAGTATTACTGAGAAGAAAGTCCGTCAGTGCTGCTTGGGGGCTCTGGGCTATGGATATAGAATGCATATCTGTCTAGTTTTGTATAAACTGATAACATTTCCTTTTTCAGGCTCTTATAGTATCCAGGGGCAGAAGGTGAAGGTGTACCAGCCGGACGATGAAAACCAGTGGTTCTATGGGGTGGTAAACCATCAGGATCCGGTGTCTCGTATCATGGGCGTGGCAGTGGGCGAGGTAAGAGGCTGAGTTTAGGTGTAGTAGCGACTGTGGCTGAAGTATCAGTTAATTTTTATTGCTTTGTGGTCTCAAAGGATTAATATGAAAGTGTCTTATCTGTGTTAATGCTACTTTATGCCATTTTGGTTCTCAGAGTAATGAGTTGCTGAGATAAATATAAATAAAGGTCAGCAAACAAAACTGTAGGTGAAATATTTTAACACATTTTCTTTAGAGGTGAAACTTTTTATTGGACTAACATTGATGCATCTATGAGTAACTTGTCACGAGTTAGATTATCTTCATCAGGGCGTATAACACTCAAAAGCAAATGTATTAATTTAGCAGTCAGCATGTTTCAAAATCACAGTGCTCAGTGGGAAGACTGCAAATCAGGGAGAGTGGAGATGGACTTCCACTGCTCTGAACTGGAGGAGGAGGAGTGTGAAACCAGATGGAGCAGAGGAAGGAAGTGGGGCTAAAAACTGATGTGGTTAGTGAAGGAAGGGTGAGGGGAGAAAGACTGAGAGTTGAAGTGGGAGAGGGGAGACCTTGGAGAAAGGTGAAGGGAAATGGGCACTGCTTTACAGTACTTAAGTTCCTAATGGCGAGCAGAATTCGGCTCTATACCTGGTGTGGTCAGCAGACCAGTCTGTGGTCTGCTGACCACAGACTGGCGAGCGGATGTTTCTACTTATGCACGCACTAGACGGATATGATTTCTCCTTATTGCGGTGTTTATCTTGTATGCAAAGAAAACATAAATGAAGAGACAGGAGATCTTCAGTGTCCAAGCAATGTGCAGTACCATCTGCTAACTGGAGACGCACACTCTTCTGTCAATAGACAGTTGTGGAACACAGAAAAGTTGCATCACTACTACTGCTATGCATGTAATTCTGGGAAATTGTTTGTTTAACTGGGAATACCCTTCTGGAGCCTAAACTTAGTGTTGAAGGCTTCCAGTGCTGTTTCTCTTAGAGCAGCATGGAGGCACTGGGAGGCGGGTAAACGGTGCCTTGCTCCAGGCAATCTAATTTAAGGTATTGGGCGGGAGAGCACTGCAATATGGTGGGAGGGAAGCTGCCTGATTTTATAATTTATGATACACTGGGATGGGATGGGGGGGCTTGTTAATATTTTAAGGAGTTGGAGGGTAGGGAGGGGATGGCCTGCTGTAGTTTTTCATTTTTTTACAGCGCTACTTAGCTGGATATCTTTAAACTTTATTCCTGTTCATACCCAGATCAGTACCTGGATTTTTATCCCTTTCAGCAGATGGAGACTGAAAAAAAGTTTGACTGACACTGCTGTATAACCACGTGTACCACCTGCAGCCCCTCGGTATTTCTCTGTCTCCAGCACATGTAGAGGTGTAAAACCTGCAGTCTGGGAAAAAAAATTAAAGAAGAAGGAAGCAAAAGTATTTCCTCTCAGGGGCTTGCTAGGTTCTGGTGGGGCCAACCTTTCTGGTCTGAGGTGGACGAGCAAGGGGTTGGTGACCTTTGAGTTGGCTCAATCCTTTCTCTGTGGGAGTTGAAAGCTGGTAGTTCCAGTTCCTTCTTCCCCAGGAGGACCCATTGGATTCTGCTGCATTTCTTCAGCTGCAGAGCTTCCTGCTTCAGGGAAGGAGCTACTTTTTGTTTTAACCATACATATTTCACTTGGATGCAGCTCCTCCACCGCTCTCTACATTAATGGCGGGGGTGGAAGGGAATTAGAACCAAGAGCTAAGAGAAACAGATAAGTATGGGAGAAGAAATGAGGGAAGCTTGCTGGGCAGACTGGATGGGCCATTTGGTCTTCTTCTGCCGTCATTTCTATGTTTCTATGTTTCTATGTTTTAATTAAAAATAAATAAATAAATAAAAGTTAAGAAATGCAGCAATCTGAGCAGGGGGCAGATGTCTTGCTTGGCAGTGCCAGCACAGCGGCAGCGACTGGGAGTCCCAGTGAGGTACTTACTGCGGCATGTGGCTTTGACCACACGATTCGGCCTACAAGAAGGAATGGCGTGCTGCAGCAACTGCTGGTCTTGTGGTGATCTGAGCATGCGGATTTTGTATGCAAACCTCTGTACTTGCTGCATCTCTGAGGGGGAGGGCAATTCGGGGTAGGCTTCTCTGGTGCACAAGAGAGAGCGGCAGCCCAAACGAGAGGCATGAGCATTCTGGGTGACTGCGGATGGTTTTCCTGTCAGCACTGGAATGGTGACCATCTTGGCTTCGGTGTCAGCAGCAGAACCGTCTGGGGAGTTGGGGGATTCCCCTCCACCATTGTCTCCTGTCATTCAGGGTTAGGAAGCTGCTTCTGAGGGAGAGGAGGACCTCCTGGGGGAGGACTCTGATTCCTCTGCTTTCTCTTCAGATTTTGTGCTCCTCATGCACAAAACTTATTTTTCCAGAAAAGCTGTGGGATTGTCCCTTGGATTGCATGCCACAAAGAGGCTCAAGGTTTTGCAGAGGAAGGGATCTGCATGTATTCAGAGGTTCCTGGGGCTGATAGCTCACCCGAATAGCACTGGAGAGGACTCTGAGAATTTGGTTCCGCTGGCAGATGAGTCTCCTGGGGCGGGTGCCTTTTCTGGCTTTTCAGATCCAGATGAAGTCCTTAGAGGTGCCTTTTACTGAAGGGTACGATCTTAAGTGGTGCATCTCTTCCACAAGGAGAGCTGTGACCCTTGATACCTCATGTTTTGAAGGGGCTGGGACTCAAGGTTCCACAGGAGGAATATGAACAGGAAAACATGGACCTGGTCATAGACGGCTTGAGGGGTCCAGCAAAGGCTTTTCCTTTTCATAGATCAGTGAAGAAGTTGGTGGTCAGGGAGTGGGACATTCTGGAGACTGGTCTGAAAGATGGAAGGGCAATGGCCAAGTTGTATCCATTTCCAGAAGACATACTTGAGATTTTAATGCTTCTAAAGGTGGATGCTTCTGTGTTGGCTGGTTCAGCTGCACTGAAGAATGTACAAGGCCTGAAGTTGGAGATTCATCTCAAGAAGGTGTCTGCGTTAGGTATTTGGGTTGCAGTTTGTAGTAACTTTATGCAGAGACCTTGCCTATGCTGGGTCCAATAATTGCAGGCTACGGAGCCTATATCGACAGAGCAGGTGGATCATCTGGAGGCTGCAGTAGCTTATGTTGCAGATACTTTATATGATCTCATCAGAACTTCTTTGAGGATTATGATGTTTGCTGTGTTAGCCAGGTATCTCCTTTGGTTAAGGAACTGGTTGGTGGATGTCTAGTCCAAGTCGCAATTGGGGTCTTTCCCTTTCAAGGGCAAGCTTTTGTTTGGAGAAGACTTGGAAGAGCTGGTGAAGCATCTGGGAGAGACCAAAGGGCATAGTTTGCCAAAGGGCAAACTGAAGGGAGAAAAGTCTTTTTCTGTGCATCCCCGTTTCTGAGATAATAGAAGATTTCAGACAAATGAGTCCCCTGCGGATACTCAGAGACTAGGATCTGGTAGATCGCAGTCCTGGGGCCAGTCCTTTAGTTGGGAAAGGAAGCAAAACCGAGACAACCCTGGGCAGGGATCTGGTGGAGCAAGGCTGGTCCATTCCTCTATTCCTGCAGTTGGGGGTTGTCTGACTCACGATGGACCAGTGGACTCTAAGTGTGATAAGAGAAAACTATGCATTAGAATTTGCTCGCCTCCTCAGAGATGCGTTCATCATCTCCCCTTGCGCTGTACTTGTCAAGAGGATGTCCGTGCAAGGGACCATAGACTTTTTGCAGTGCCTGGGGCCATTGTTCTTGTTCCTGTAGGGGAGCATGGAATAGGAAGATATTCCATTTATTTCGTAGTGCCAAAACAGGGACCTTCTTCTCGATTTTGGATTTAAAGAAGGTAAATAAGGCTCTGAAGGTTCCCCATTTTTGTATGGAGACTCTGTTCAACCATCGTGACCATACGCAAAGGAGATTTTTTGTTGTCCCTAGATCTGACGGAAGTATATCTGCCCATAGTGATCTGACTAGATCAATGGTTTCTACTGTTTTTGGTTCTTGGGAAGCATTTTCAGTTTCACCAAAGTGATGGTTGTGGTAGCAGCCGCTCTCTGAGATGAGGTCATACTAGTCCAGCAGTATCTAGTCAACTGGCTCATTCAGTCAAAGTTGGAGGCCCTCTTTTGGCAGTCAGTGCAACAGGTTTTGCAGAAATTGAGATCACTGGGCTAGGTAGTAAATCTAGCAAAAAGCCATCTCACACCACCTCAAGTTTTGAAATATTTAGGAGCCTGCTTCGACACCAGAGTAAGGAAGGTGTTTCTCACTGGGGACAGCATGCTTAAGCTGCAGATACAGATTTGCTGTCTTTTAAGGCTTATGGTGTCCAGGGTCTGGGACTTACCTACAGGTTCTGGGCTCTATGGCTTTGACTTTGGAGCTAGTCCCTTGGGCGTTTGTTCATTTGTGGCCTCTGCAGAGGGATATTCTTTCCCATTAGAATCCATTGTCTCCATTATATGCAAATTTATCTCATGCATATTCATTATGGATATCCTGAAAACCTGACTGGATGTGGGGTCCCCAGGACCAGTTTGGGAAGCCCTGGGATAAAGCGTCCAAATCCACAATTGCACATTGGTTGAAGGAGGCTATAGGCTCGGCATACATCTGTCAGGATCGTCCTGTACCAGACGGTTTAAGAGCTTACCCCACTCACCCTCAGGCGACATTCTTAATACATTTACAATGAAAAAGAAATAACAGGTAAAATTTTGGAAAAAACATACCAAATTTTAACAGACTAAAAAAAAAAAAAAAAAGGAAATTACTTTTTTGTTTTACCAATTTTTAAGTCCTCAATCTGGGAAGCCATCAAATAAAGAAAAAAATCTTGATAAGGAAATATTCAAACAATTTGAATACTTAGAGCCATATTTCCATTTAAACCAGTTACATTATCCAATAAAGCTGTTATACTTCCCTCATCCACCCTTATCCAAAAGAAAAACTTCTAGGTGTGCAGGATCAAGAAAGACAAACTTATTTTTTTGATATACAATAATGCATTTGCAAGGGAATTTGAGAAAGAAGGTGGCTCCCAAGGAAACCACCCTCTGTCTCATTATAAGAAATTGTTTCCTTCTTGACTGCATAGCCCTAGAGACGTCCGGAAATGCCTGAACTGTTTGACCACAAAATTTGAAGCCTCTGTTTTTAAAGTATTTCTGCATTACCAGATTTTGTTTCTTGCTCCAAACCAAAAGCCACAATCAATGTGGCTCTTGTTTGGATATCGTCTACTGACACCTCCAAAAATGATGTTAAATTTGGACTTTCGGCAGATAATAAATCTATACCCCCTTCAGGTGCCTCCCCCGCTCTTTTCATATTAGAAGTATAATATATCTTAGAAATCAGCAAATCATTAGATATACCCAAGATTTTTTACATATTTCTTAAACAGTTCCTGTGCTGCTGATAATCTTGTAAAGGGAAAATTCAAGAACCGTAAATTTTTACTTCTTAAGCTATTTTCCAAGCCTTCAATTTGCTTATACATTATCAAAGTATCTTTAATAAAAGTGGCTCCACTTGTCTGCAAAGATGTAATTTGTGCTGCCGAGGCTATTCCTGCTTGTTCCACACATTCAATACGCTTTCCATGGTCCTTCAGCATTTCCTTGGTCTGGGCAAAGAAATTTGTGGATTGGGCCATAGAGAGAAATTTCTCTCCATCTTGGTAACAGCTTTCCACACATCAAGGAGAGTAATATTGTCAGGTTCACCCATTTCCGGTTCTGAGGGTATTAACAAATCAGTTACACTCACAGCTGTATTATCTCCACCTTCCTCAGTAATGGTAGGAACCTGAACAGATGGTTCATTCTTATTTTCCTTGATAGTTCTTAAGTCCATCAGGCCTGTGAGTGAATCAGTTGGACCGTTAGATGATCAAGGGGTTAAAGGGGCACTTAGAGAAGATAAGGCCATTGCGGAAAGATTAAATGATTTCTTTGCTTCGGTGTTTACTGAAGAGGATGTTGGGGAGGTACCCGTACTGGAGAACGTTTTCATGGGTAATGATTCAGATGGACTGAATCAAATCACGGTGAACCTAGAAGATGTGGTAGACCTGATTGACAAACTGAAGGGTAGGAAATCACCTGGACCGGATGGTATACACCCCAGAGTTCTGAAGGAACTAAAAAATGAAATTTCAGACCTATTAGTAAAAATTTGTAACCTATCATTAAAATCATCCATTGTACCTGAAGACTGGAGGATAGCAAATGTAACCCCAATATTTAAAAAGGGCTCCAGGGGCGATCCGGGAAACTATAGACCAGTTAGCCTGACTTCAGTACCAGAAAAAAATAGTGGAAAGTGTTCTAAACATCAAAATCACAGAACATATAAAAAGACATAGTTTAATGGAACAAAGTCAGCATGGCTTTACCCAAGGCAAGTCTTGCCTCACAAATCTGCTTCACTTTTTTGAAGGAGTTAATAAACATGTGGATAAAGGTGAACCGGTAGATGTAGTGTATTTGGATTTTCAGAAGGCGTTTGACAAAGTTCTTATGAGAGGCTTCTAAGAAAAGTAAAAAGTCATGGGATAGGTGGCGATGTCCTTTCGTGGATTGTAAGCTGGCTAAAAGACAGGAAACAGAGTAGGATTAAATGCACAATTTTCTCAGTGGAAGGGAGTGGGCAGTGGAGTGCCTCAGGGATCGGTTTTGGGACCCTTATTTTTCAATATATTTATAAATGATCTGGAAAGAAATACGACGAGTGAGATAATCAAAATTGCAGATGATACAAAATTGTTCAGAGTTGTTAAATCACAAGCAGATTGTGATAAATTGCAGGAAGACCTTGTGAGACTGGAAAATTGGGCATCAAAATGGCAGATGAAATTTAATGTGGATAAGTGCAAGGTGATGCATATAGGGAAAAATAACCCATGCTATAGTTACACAATGTTGGGTTCCATATTGGGTGCTACAACCCAAGAAAGAGATCTAGGCGTCATAGTGGATAACACATTGAAATCGTCTGTTCAGTGTGCTGCGGCAGTCAAAAAAGCAAACAGAATGTTGGGAATTATTAGAAAGGGAATGGTGAATAAAACGGAAAATGTCATAATGCCTCTGTATCGCTCCATGGTGAGACCACACCTTGAATACTGTGTACAATTCTGGTCGCCGCATCTCAAAAAAGATATAATTGCGATGGAGAAGGTACCGAGAAGGGCTACCAAAATAAGGGGAATGGAACAGCTCCCCTATGAGGAAAGACTAAAGAGGTTAGGACTTTTCAGCTTGGAGAAGAGACGGCTGAGGGGGGGATATGATAGGTGTTTAAAATCATGAGAGGTCTAGAACGGGTAGATGTGAATCAGTTATTTACTCTTTTGGATAATAGAAAGACTAGGGGGCACTCCATGAAGTTAGCATTTTGCACATTTAAAACTAATCGGAGAAAGTTCTTTTTTACTCACCGCACAATTAAACTCTGGAATTTGTTGCCAGAGGATGTGGTTAGTGCAGTTAGTGTAGCTGTGTTTAAAAAAGGATTGGATAAGTTCTTGGAGGAGAAGTCCATTACCTGCTATTAAGTTCACTTAGAGAATAGCCACTGCCATTAGCAATGGTTACATGGAATAGACTTAGTTTTTGGGTACTTGCCAGGTTCTTAAGGCCTGGATTGGCCACTGTTGGAAACAGGATGCTGGGCTTGATGGACCCTTGGTCTGACCCAGTATGGCATTTTCTTATGTTCTTACCACCTTCAGAATTTCTCCCTTATATGCAGCTACGGCATTTTATCCTCCATCTTCAAACTAAAGGTCTCTTTGGCTCCTTCCCGATCTCTTTTTGAAGGTTATTGTGTGACTCCTAAAGCTCTTGGAGGTATTATTTCTAAAATCTACAAATTACTGCTATCTCATCCGTTTACTAAATATGCTCACATGCTTGCTTGGGAACACGATCTTCAACAATCTATTTCAGAAGAGGAATGGTCTACTATTTTTTCAAGAGCCTCGTGTGGAACTATCTCAACCCGGATCAGTGAAGCTAATTATAAAATACTGTATCGTTGGCATCTGACACCTGCTAGACTACATCATTGCTACTCCCGAGTCTATCCCTTCTGCTGGCGCACTTGTCGACAGCTCGGAACTTACTTACACATGTGGTGGGAATGCGCTTTTATCAAGCCGGTTTGGTCATTTGCTTTTTCATTGATATCTGATCTACTTTGCACTCCCTGTACTATATCCAAAGAACAGGCGCTCCTCTTCCTATTTGATGATGCCCTTGAAGAGCCTACTCAAACCCTGATATACCAAATTTGCATGGCTACTAAGATGGAGATAGCATTTACATGGAAAAGACCTCATCCACCTACATTGGACGAAATTCTGCGTCGCCTCGATCGAAACTGCACACTGTATCGTTTAACAGCGCTGAAATATCATAGACTTTCCAAATTCAATTTGGTTTGGCAACCTTATATTTCCTGGAGACACTTGATCTTTACATCGGTATAATAGTGAGACTTTACATTCTATGGACCTTTTTCTCTAAGCCTTTGCAAGCTGGAGTTTAGGAGAGTGGACTTCATTCAAAATCACCATAATTAGCATGATGGGGGGGAGGGGGAGTTCTTTCTATTCATACTCATTGTCTCATTCTTATATTGCTGTTGACGTTAAATTTTATGCTTATTGTATATTCTACATACTTGTATGCCTTTTACAGCAATAAAAAATTACCAATGGGGGGGGGGGGGAAAAAAAAAAAAAGAATCTCCACCTTTAGAAAGAAGCGCCATATTCTCAGGAAATTAGGCCTCTTAGCCAGCAACTTTTAGCAAGTCTCCCGCACCATAGCTCTGTTATTGCTCAAGAAGGGCCATCCGATTCTCCGCGGGGGCTCCGGGCTCCAGGAGGGGTGGCGGTGCGCAGCAGCCACCTCTGTAAACCAGCGGATCCCGGTCTTGGTGACGACTCGCAGCTGGGCAGGATAAATCAAGGTGGCCCGAAGCCCGGATTCAATAATCTTAGTGCAAGAGGGGCTATTTGACGTCGCTGCGCGGTCAGTGCCACCGCAAAGTCCTGAAAAAATTAGGTTCTCATAAGTTAATGATTTCCCCCATTTTAGATGCTCGCAAAATTTCGCTTTTATGGGCAAAATTTAGAATTTTTGCAATTACAAACTCGTGGCCGCGTGTCAGAGTCCTTCCTCTGGCCCTAGCCGATGCGCCCGCTCCATGAGCAGGGGGTCCATGTTCTTGCTAAAGGTTGAATTCTTTTTGAAGCCATTCTTCAAGAAAGCGCAGCAAATCTTTATCTTGCAGCGTCTCCGGTAGGCCTATAAATCGTAGATTTGAGTGCCTCGACCTATTTTCTAGGTGGTCTAGGCGCTCGGTATGTTTAGCGATGGCGTTCTTCAGAGTTTGAAGCTCCTCCCTCGTAACCACCGAGCCATCCTGAAGGTCGGAGATACATTGTTCGATGGCATTAAATCTCTCCTCGTAGCCCGCAATTGCCGTGGTTAACTCGGTAAGTTTGTCAGAGATTGTTCTGAGTTCTGGGCCCAAGATTTCAGCGATCGCTGTTTTAAGATCAGCGATCTCCACTGTAGCTGGTTGTGTTGGAGATTCCGGTGCCATATTGGTTCCCGATTCAGGGCTGTGCGGTTTTTCTTTCTCCTTCTCCTTTTTTGTTAAGCGGGCTGCCGTTTCAATTACCGTCGAGATGCCGCAATAAAGGTGATGATGACCTATAAGTTCTGGGGAAAATAACTTGTATTTGTCCGCAGAGGATGGGGTTAGACCCGGAGGGTCGGCGCTGCTACAGGAATCATGTCCTCCTTGTACACGGCATCACGGACCTCCTCCAATTAGTTTTAAATGTTCTACTTGCTAACTTCATGGAATGCCCCCTAGTCCTTCTATTATCCGAAAGAGTAAATAACCGATTCATATTTATCTATTCTAGATCTCTCATGATTTTAAAGACTTCTCTCATATCCTCCCTCAGCCATCTCTTCTCTAAGCTGAACAGCTCTATCCTCGTTAGCTTTTCCTCATAGGGGATCTGTTCCATCCCATTTATCGTTTTCACCCTTCTCTGTAACTTCTCCATTGCAACTATATCTTTTTTTGAGATGCGGTGACCAGAATTGTACACAGTACTGAAGGTGTGGTCTCACCATGGAGCTATACAGAGATGATATGACATTTTCTGTTTTATTCACCATTCCCTTTCTAATAATTCCTAACATTCTGTTTGCTTTTTTGACTGCCGCAGCACACTGAGCCGACAATTTCAATGTATTATCCAGTATGACGCCTAGAACTTTTTCCTGGGTGGTAGCTCCTAATATGGAACCTAACATCATATAACTATAGCAAGGGTTATTTTTCCCTATATGTATCACCTTGCACGTCTCCACATTAAATTTCATCTGCCATTTGGATGCCCAATCTTCCAGTCTTGCAAGGTCCTCCTGTAATGTATCACAGGATGCTTGTGATTTAACTACTCTGAATAATTTTGTATCATCTGCAAATTTGGTGTTTGGGCACTTGCCAGGTTCTTGTGGCCTGGTTTGGCCTCTGCTGGAAACAGGATGCTGGGCTTGATGGACCTTGGTCTGACCAAGCATGGCCATTTCTTATATTCTTATGATTACTTCACTCATCATATTCTTTTCCAGATCATTTATAAATATATTGAAAAGCACTGGGCCAAGTACAGATCCCTGAGGCACTCCACTGTTTACCCTTTTCCACTGATGGGAAGGTGTGCTCCATTTAAAATGATTTTGCTTCCCAAGCTGTTCTTTTGATTACAAATGCTCTTTTGCTGGCGTACACAGAAGGATTCGGCAGTTCTGAAGTCCATGTTTATTTGATTTGTGTGGTGAGGGAAGAGGCCTAGAATTAGTTTTGACAAATCGCAGAGGAGTAAGGATTTGGGAGGAATAGATGCTCTTAATTTTAGGCTTTATGATATTGCTTGCCAGCTGCATTTCATAGGGGAATTAATTGTTGGAGAAGATAAATATGATCTAAATCTTTTGGCTGCTATGTTGCCCCGTTTTTCCCTCTTGAAGTGCTTCATCGTTCTGATGCTACTATTCCACATGAGACTTGGGGTAATATCTTTTTAAAGTCTATGATCTTTGCATGGAGATTTTTTTGTAAGCATTTAAGGTTTAAGGTTTATTTTATTTATATACCGTCGTCTCAGCGGAAGCCTTCACGACTGTTTACATTACATTTGTTTTCTCAGGTATCTGTTGTTGCCAGTTCATGGGAATGTTAGTTTTTTGTTTTTATACCTGGTATGGACAATAAGGTGTTTATTGATTGGTGGCATAGAGGCCTTACTCAGATTCGCCAGTGTGTAGATGATAAATCGGGGTGTTTTCTCAGTTTCCAACAGTTACAACAAGCTTTTGATATCCCTAAAAGGAATTATTTCGCTTATTTGAATCTTTGCCATCATTTATTTTCTCATTGAGCACTGTCTTTAGTTCAATTTTTTTTTAATAACTTTATTAAAATTTTGGCATACAATAATATACTATAGTGTATAAGTGCCATGTTGGCAGCATAGTACGCAGGGAGAAAAAAAAATTTACAAAACACACTTTCATATTGAAAATGCAGGTACATCCAAAGAGAAAAATACAATGAAAAGAAATAAATTAAGCAAGGTATTGATGATAAATATCCCAAATCAGATTGTATTTAAAATTCTGACCCTTCAACGCATAACGAAGTTTTTCCAAATCAGCCACCACCCTCACCTGGGATCTCCAGTGCTCTGTATTGGGACTAAACTTCCAAAAGGTTGCAATCGTATATCTAGCAACCAGTAATAAGAGTAACTAATTTACGATACTTCAAAGGTATAGACGAACCGGTCCACCTCCCCTAAAATATCAGTAAGGGTTTAATACTTATCGAGAGCCCCAGTATATCAGCAATTACTTATGTGATTTGAGACCAAAATGGTTGCAGACATGGGCAGGACCACCACATATGTTTATAGGAACCTCTCTGCCCACACCCACGCTAACAAAGTATGAATTTGGCATAATACGTTGGTGTACAATATGTCCTGTGAAGTTGTTTAATCATCAGCTCAGTACGTTTCTCACAAATAGAATCTCAATGGGCAGCCTTCCAAATAGTCTTCCAGGCTTTAATATCTAAATTCACCCCCAGATCTGCATTCCAAGCTTCAATGAAAGCAGTGGACAATCTGGAACTATATTTTCCTATAAGAATACCTTTGTTCAATAAAGCGAATACTGAATAAACGTCTCGTATTAGAAGTAGACATGCTCCCTTTAACAAACCCAGTCTGATCAGGATGAATCAGACAGGGTAATACTTTCTCCAAATGCAATTACAATATTTTTGCCAATATTTTTAGATCTGAGTTTGAGAGATGAGTCGGTAGGAGCAGCACAGCGCGGCATCCTTCCCGGGTTTAGGTATCAGAACAATGGTAGCATCAGCTGTCTCGTGCAAAGAACCTTTTGTACCAGCGTTATTGTATATTGGATGCAGAAACTGTACAACATCAGGGAGAAATTTAAAAAAATAATTCAGTAAGATACCCATTCAGGCCCGGACATTTTCCCCTGGGCAGTTTAGAAATAGCCAATTGTATTTCTTGCAACATAATGGGCGCTGACAATCCCTCAGCTTGGTCAGCGGTAAGCACCAGCAGATCTAAACCTTTAAGAAAGCATTGAATAGCTGCTTAAGGAAAAATTGAACAAAGGCCTGCTCTATGTCTTGAGGTACAGTTGTGATTGAACCATCGGACCTTGTAATTTTAGAAATAATAAATTTGCTCTTCTTCCTCTGAATAGCTGTAGCCAAGAGAGCACCCAATTTTTCTCCGAGTTCATAAAACTTTACCTTTGGTTCAGATTTTGAACACGATGACAATGGCTGATGACATAGGACAAATTCTATATCTCAATGGTATTAATACTGCAAGCAAGGATTTGATGTGGGATGCTTAGAGAGCCTATCTGATTGGCAGAGGGAACTGGTGTCTCCTTTAAACCCTAATCATATAAGCAATATTTTGAGAAGCGCACCAGTTACATCACAGTTTTGTGGGTAATGTTCAGAGAAGGAGGATGGGCCTAGGGGAAACATTTGTCACAAGTGTAACATTGAGCTAGAGAAAAATGATTCATTTATTTGTTATGTCACCAGACTTTCCAATTTTGAAGTGGGGTATTGAAGGAGGTACAGATTTTTACTAAAGGTAAACTTTCCCTTTCAGGGAGAGGCCTTGCTTTTGGGAGATTTGACATCCCTGTTGGTTTCCTCCTCCCTCTCTTTGGCTTCTAAGTCTTATTGATAGCATGTAGGTGCATTTTGCATATTTGGGTGGAAGAGACCTCTCCCACTATTACATTGGAGTAGAGAGACTATGCTCTCTTTAATGCAAATGGAGCAGTCTCACATGGTACATAAGGAATATATAGTTGCTTGGGGGACATTTTTAAATTTATTGCCAGATAATAAAAGTCTCTGCGTGAAATTGGTTGTTCTACAGAATGGGTCTCAAAGGGTTCAGATCAGAAGGTGTGAGCAACTATTCTGGCTCAGGATAAGGAAGTGCAATTAGATTTGTATGGGTGATAGCTGTTGAGTTGGGGGTTCTTGGGAGGAATGGGTGGGCTGGGGACTTGGTACGATGATGAACTTTTATATAATGAAGACCTGCTGTACTTCGTTCTTAGTATGACATTTCTGGCGTGTGTGGCGTTTGGGTATCATGGTTAATATGCTAATAAAGATTTTGAAAAAAAAATGTTGGTGTAATGCACTCATTCTCAGTTCCTGCCTGTGATGGTGATGGACTTCCACTTTAGCTAGTCAGTCAGTCATCCTTCCAACATTTTTCTAGGTCACATGCCAGAAAAGATAAAGAATCTCTGTATACTTTAAACTACAAAAGAGCTGTCACTTTATTTCTGGAGCAAACTGAAGACCATATGGTATACATTGTACATGTAGACTTTACCAAGTATTTTCAACTTACATATATGTAAGTTCACTTTGAAAATACTTGGGTTATTGGCTGAGAGTGCGCTTACATTTACCCACATATAGTTACACCTCCTCGTCGAAGAGTGTAACTTATGTGTATACTTTTGAAAATCAAACAGTATATGCATAAGTGCTGTTAGTGCTCCAATTCTGTCCCTAAAATGCCTTTGCTCATTTTGTGTAAAAATGTGTGTACTTTTACACACTCAGCTCTGACTTATTTTAGTACAGCCATTTATGTACATTAACAGCTTAGATGAACATACCAAGGGTAATTTTCAGACTTTTTGTTTTGGATAACAGACTGCACAAGCGCAAGCAGATTTGAGCTTAGATGAGCACGTTGGGGCCATAGCTTTTGTCAGTGGCCCACATCTGGTCAACCTCTCTTGAAGAGATTTGTAGGGCTGCAAAAGCGAGCTCAGCAACACAATTGTCCTATTACTGACTAGATACTGACTTCTGGTATAACAGCTTTATGCAGTTCATTCTTCAGGGTCTTTTTTGAGAGCTAGATCCCAAATCCAGCCTCTCTATGTTCCATTTTTATGATTTAGGGTTGTCTTCTGAAATAAATACAGAGGACAGTTTATTTGGGCATTGATGGATATATCTTAAAATTAACATAGTTTTTGATACATCCCTGTGTATTAGAATGAGGGATGATAATTCTGTTCACTCAATATTGTTTCTTGGCATTCCCCAAGGTTCCTCCCTATCCTTCTATTGCATAATATATGAAATCACTTTTTGAAACATATGCATCAATGTCAGTTTGCCAGTTTCTTGAGAAAAATCATTTTCTCCTGTTCTTATATATACTTTTCTCTTGTGGCATGTTGTGATTAGTAGGACTTGGTCGTGTTTCAGACTATAACCACAGCTTTCTGAATGTCTGTTAATGCAACATCTAGTATTCTAGGTTGTGCCTTAGAAAAAAGTTCATAGTTGCAAGCCATGGGATATTCAGTTCTCCATTGTCTTTTTGTTCATGCTACATATTGTTTACACTTATTAGACATGTCCATTTTATATGGTCTCATAGGTGTGTAGTATATCCTATCAATGTCTCATTTTATCTAAAAGTAAATTAATCCTTATTTTTTGTGCCTCATGACTCATCCTAAATTGAGTCCTTGTAGGATTTTTTTCAAATACTTGCATGTTGTAATCATTATCTTTCTTATCGTTCACTCTTGCAAAGTAAACAGGATAATAATTTTTTAATGTTAGCATTAATTTACTATTTCTGATTTATTATTTACCGATAACTTTCTAACTAATCATTAGTTGCTGATCTGTTGTCATACTAGGTTTATAACCATTCATGCAAACTAAAACTACATGTTCTTTTTTCTTTTATCATGTCTTCCTCCTGGAAAACTGCAGCATAGTGAAACCAGATCAGTGGATCCCCACTTGGTTCATGTGACGCTGTTGGATAACCAAGCATTTCAAATTGAGGTATTTTAGTAGGGTTTTTTGGGTATGAATTTGGGAGCCTTAGCAGGACATGTACCAATTTGTGGTATACCTCATCAGTACAAGATTTTATGAGCATCACAAAGCTCCAGTGTCACCCAGAGCTGAAAAAATGGTGATGGGTGGGGTATGACAGGCATGTAATAGGGTTAGGCTTAGGTTGGGTTTCATGAAATCTTACTGTTTTTTCTAAAAGCCACACGGATAGGTCACCTGGCTCTCTCCTCTTAGCATGGAGTTTCCACAGCTTTTTTGAGCAAAGAATTGTGTTTTTTTTCTTAGTCCACTTGGATATGTGGAATTAAGGGGCAACAAAGAAGTTGTAGGTAATACCCACAGCTCTCAAGAGATGTCCTCTCTTCAGATTTGTGAAGAGACATGGAAAATATGTGAGGATTTTCCATATGCTTTTGGATATACTGCTGCTCAGTTTCTCACTCTTACATTGCAGGAGGAGATCCCCCATTGGACTTATTGTTAGATGAATGTTTGACTCTTTAAAATCTTGGACACATTTGTTAGAATGTTCTTATTTTCTCCTTGCTAGCCATCTTAGTTCAGTGTTTTTGACATTTCAGATTTTCTTTGTTATTGTCATTACTTTAGCTCTGTTGGCACTAGTAATGTGGCCACAAGTTTTTCCTTCTCTGTCTCGACTGTTTTCCATACCGTGGCCAAGAAGTAAGCCAGCAGCTTCATAAGGTGTCCCAATATGCTTGCAGAAGATACATTTATTTTGAATCAATATGCCAAGTGCTACAAATACCTAGGTAAAAACCAACCATGATTGTGCAGTTTCTGCACCAAGATGTCAATGGTTCAGGCTTAAATACTAAATCAAAAACCCTAAAGTGTAAGAATAACATAAATCAACAAAAACAAATCTCTCTCCAACATATAAAGATGTGTGAAAAAATATCTTCTAATTAAGAAAAATGACCATCATTAAACACAATGAAAGGCACATCATACAGGGTGAAAAAATGCGCATTCTAGTGCACAAGTTTTAACCATCAGCCATTCTGGAACTAAAGTGAACAAAATTTATATCCACCTAGTGTATAATTGTATATACAAATAAAATGAGTTCTCATATGCATCTGATTCAGTGTCATCGACCAGGGCCTGGTCGTTCTCTCCAGCTGGAACATCAGTGGCATGCTTGCTGAAGGCAAAATGTTTTAAATCCGTGGTTTTCCGCTGAGTCGTCATCTCAAAGGAGTAAGCAAACAAATGTGAAGTAGCAAGGACAATAGATCACTAAAAAGCAGCGACTGGGGTGAGGAGCTTTCGTTTCAGGCATCCATCTTGGTTGGTAGCAAAACAGCACCCCCCCCCCCCCCCAGTTTCTTATATTTTGTTGTTACTTTGACAGTAAACTGTCTAGGGGTGTTGTATTCATGACATACATAGATGTGATTTTTTTAAATGAATTCTGCATCCTCCATATGCTGGATAAGAGGACTAAACCCATAGGTTTTGGATTGGTGTAGCAGATGTAGAGGAAAGGAAATTAATAGGTAAGACATAATTTCTCCATATGCAGGTGTGAGAACCTTTGTGTAAAGATGAAATTCTTCTAAAGGCTATAACTCCATCCAGGAACCTTGAGAGGTCTTTGAAGGATCAAACACTGACCTCTTGCTCTGTCCATTCCAACCTCTCCCCCTCCTCTCTTGTTCCCTTAGGGGCAGATGGGGAATAATATAGAGTAGAATTAGCTACAATTAAGGGGGACAAAGAAGAATTAGAAGATCCTCCCCCATCATACAGAGGCCAAGAAGTTTTCCCTCATTTTCTCAGCGGATTAAAACACAAATAAATAAATGGGTCACTGTGAGCTCTTGTAGGCTAAGACCTGTGACACAGCCCCCTGATATCCATTCAGAATTCCTTTTCTATATCGAGAAGGTTCCGTGGCAGCAGGTGATGACATTTTGTAATGTTGTTCCTACTGCTGTCCACCTCATGGTCTGACAGGCCACCAAGGAAAGACAGAAGGGACATGGCTGCCAACGGACTTCAACTGGCTGGTGACTGAAGACAGAAGGCTGGCAGGCCGAAGATAGAGGGAGGACCTACTGATTGCTAGCGGACCCCATCTACAGGCGACTGAAGAAGAGGCCCAGGCCCTAAGTGCATGTGTGAGCCGGTGTGTATGGGTTGATTGCATGTGGGAGAGAGAGCATCTATGAGTGTGATTGCCTGTGGGAGAGGAAGAAAGCATGTGTGAGGTTGCATGTGGGAGAGAGAGAGAGCCCGTGTGTGATTGCATGTGGGAGAGAGAGAGAGCCCGTGTGTGATTGCATGTGGGAGAGAGAGAGAGCCCGTGTGTGATTGCATGTGGGAGAGAGAGAGAGCCCATGTGGGAGAGAGAGAGAGCCCGTGTGTGATTGCCTGTGGGAGAGAAAGAAAGCATGTGTGTGATTGCATGTGGGAGAGAGAGAGCCCGTGTGTGATTGCATGTGGGAGAGAGAGCCCGTGTGTGATTGCATGTGGGATAGTGAGTGTTACTGCCTGTGGGAGAGAGAGAGCCCGTGTGTGATTGCATGTGGGAGAGAGAGAGAGCCCGTGTGTGATTGCATGTGGGAGAGAGAGAGAGCCCGTGTGTGATTGCATGTGGGAGAGAGAGAGAGTGTTACTGCCTGTGGGAGAGAGAGAGAGCCCGTGTGTGATTGCATGTGGGATAGTGAGTGTGTTACTACCTGTGGGAGAGAGAGAGAGAGCCTGTGTGTGATTGCATGTGGGAGAGAGAGAGAGCCCGTGTGTGATTGCATGTGGGAGAGAGAGAGAGTGTTACTGCCTGTGGGAGAGAGAGAGAGCCCGTGTGTGATTGCATGTGGGATAGTGAGTGTTACTGCCTGTGGGAGAGAGAGAGAGAGCCCGTGTGTGATTGCCTGTGGGAGAGAGAGGGGGAAAGTTTGTGGGCACCCTCACCACCCAGTAATAGAATGACTGGAAATCATGTAGTTTCTGTGTAGGGAACTATAGCAGCCTGGCCTATTCTGTATGGGCGAGGAGTGGGAGGGAATGAAAGACATTTTTCTCTTCCCTTTTTTATAATTTAGTTTTTAACATGAGGAGAAACACTTTAGTTTCAATCAATTTTTACATAACTCTTGAATATTTTAACTGAAAATTAATGTAAATTAAATTTGATTTTCAAGAGTTGCGTGAAAAGAATCTGGTGGATTAGGGTGCTGACCAGCTTATGGCACTTGAGGACCAGAGTTTACCTACCCATGATTTAAATCTTGGCACACCACTTCAAAAATGTTGTCTACCCCTGCCTTAGTCACTGCTGTCTGCAGGATGGCCACTGTTCATGGGTAGAATGTCTCTTAAGGGTCAGCATGATAGGAAGATTAAGCTTCCTTTGAAAATCCTTTTTTTCTTCTGTTATTTTCAGTCCAAGCCTCGATCTGTTGTGCATGGTTGCTTGAGCATTGTTGCGATGGATTTAGCATCTTCAGGGGAGATATGGGGGGTTGGTTTTTGAATTTGTGCCCATTATGATATCCTCACATTTCCTTGCCTCAGGGAAGCTCCTCTGGCTCTGCAACTGGGCTGCAGTCTTGTGGTCCAAATTTAGACTGGATAAACATCCTTTAAGGGACCCTTATTGTTTGGAGAAGAATCTTGAAGATTCAAAGCTGAGCCAGCTCCCTGAAGTGAGAGCTTGGTTATTTTATAGGCCTCGTAGAGGTTGTTTTGTGACTCTAGCCGCTATGGTCCTGACAAGCAAGCAGATTTATCTTCTTTCTTAGTCCTTTTGGTCAAAAAAGCTAAGGTCTGACCTGTCTTCCTCCACAGGAGTCATTCGTGTTTCCCATTGAAGTGCAGAAGGTTTACCCTCTGGTTCTCCCTAGAGAAGGCTGCATGTAGTGTGTTTGTTTTTTGTTTTTTTTTAACCAGGGGTGGAACCACATAATGTCAGAGCCAATCTGTGGCTTCGTGCTTAAGACACCAGCCCTACACCAGGCAGACTCCAGTTCAATGTCAGAACAACACCTTGACCAGGAGGTTTTAGACTTCATCCGCTTAATGTATTCTCTAGAATTAGCTACTTCATTTTGACACCTTCATGGTATCTCCACAGTCTATAAGGGGGAGGTAGACCAGGACACACTCAAAGAAATTCAATTGCTGAAGGCTATTGTTTGTTTCCTCATTCCAACCAGGGTTGCAGGCGGTATTTGATTTATTTTGTGGTTCCCAAGAAGGAGAGGACTTTCAGATCTATTCTGAACCTGAAGGCTGTTAACTGCAGTTTCTGCTTTTCACATTCTATTTATTTTTTATTTTTAGACATTTTATATACTGTCATTCCATTACAATGGAAACACTTTGCTCTATCCTGTTGGCAGTGAGGAGCAGTGATTTCCTATTGTCCATGGATCTCAGGGGCATATTTCCACATTCCAGTCAAGCCAGAAGATTCAAAATATCTTTGTTTCTGCATACTTCAGCAATGTTTTCAGTTCCCTTTTGAACTTGCCACTAGTCCCCAAATATTTCCAAAGGGCATGATAGTGGTGGTAGCCTGTTTGAAGGAATGAGGTTATCATGGTTTGTCATTTCCTAAATAAATAAAAACTATAGTAATAAACACTATTAGGAACCACAGGTGTACTTACCAGTTACATAGATGGGCCATTACAACTTGAGAAAATATTAGGAGCAGTGCAGCAATTGACTTGATACTGCCTCTCTTTTTCTTATATAAAATAATCACTGGACTCACAGTGACATAGTCCCACACTTTTGTTTTTTTTGAAAATATACTTTTTGTAAATTTTGCTTATAAAACTTAGGTTGAAACTTATCTTGTTCAAATCCAGACCCAGCAAAAAAAATCACCAAAATGTACATTGAAAAGCAGCATGTACGTGGGCAATCAAGGTATGCATGGAAAAGCAGCTGTGATCAGCGAGCCCAACAATGGCCGTGTCTCGGCATCTTCATCAGGGGCAGTTTACCACTGAAAAATACTTAATTCAAGCTGGAAAAAAAAATGTAAGTATAAATATCTAATTATTTAATCTCAAAGGTAATCACAATACATAGTCATAGCTGTGAAATTTTAAGGAACAGCAATGGATTTTTTGGTTGAATGATTGAAAATATTGACTGGTATACTTTTGTCATGACTGAATTTAATTGATCTTCCTATTCTCTCCAGGCCACGTATTTCCCAGTTTTGACGGAGTATGCATTGTGGTTATCTTTGAGACTGAATATATTAGATGTTTGTACTCATGTTTTTTTGAAGCTTGAATTAAATATTTCCTAGTGTGTAGCCAGATGGACTCAGGACCAATGGGTTATGTGTTCCCTTGCTAGCAGATGGAGTCGGAGTCAGGTTTCAAAGCTGACGTCACCCTAGATATACCCATGCAGTGACCTCAGCTCTTCAGTATCTCTCAGTCTCCTAGCAGATGTGGATTGTCTCTCTTATCGGGAACACAGTACTCTTTAGATGAGGAAAACTTACCTTCAAATTTCTACTTTTAAATTGGAGAAGATCGAGCCCCGCTCTCCTGCGTGGTACCTAAGGCTCCCTCCCTCAGTTTAGAATTTCTGAGAAGATTTCCAAGATCCCTCAGAGGTTTGCCTTGGTCCGGTAGCTGGTTCCCGGCATGGACTTTGCTGCTGAAGCAGCTGAAAGGCAGTGGGTGCAGGAAGCCAAGCGCGGCGGCAATGGCCCCCGCAGTCTGAGACCGTCTCTGTATTCAGTCGGTAAGTGCAAAGCCCAGGTAAGTAAAAGGACTTCTCTTATCCAGAGACGTGGCAGGGCTTCGGTAAGTCTTTCCTCCGGTCTCCCTTCTCAGCATGCCATACCGACATCATTCCCGACCCCGAAAGGGTGAAGGAAGGGAGTTTCTGAGCGGGTTGAGTGGCCCTCTGATGGGCTAGGCCCCACTTCAGGCTCGGTGGGCACTCCACAAGGCGGTCCGCAGTGGCGCCATCTTGGCATGTGGTTTTGTTGCGGCGCCGTTTCCCCCTATTGACTGTCGGTGTACCGCACAGTGCGGGCCGGCCCTTGTGCGCCTAACACGCTCACTCCTGCGGGCATATCTACGCACATAATTGCACGCATACTCTCGTGCACAACCGGAAGCATAAGTTTGCGCTTAAGGGCGCTTATGCCTACACGCGTAAGGGCGGATCTGTGCGCACTTGAATCCTAGCCAGCTGAACGCACAAGTTAACTATGGCTCCGGCAGCAAAGAAGCACAAGTGTCACTCTGTGAGGAACCTGTCATATTAAGGCTACACAGTCTGACCTGGAATCCTTCCTGTGTCAGCACTGTGAGGAGGCAAAGGGAGGTTTGGACTCCTAGAACTGCTCCAAGCCTGGTCCATCCTTTTTGGAAAATGGGTCAGCCATGAACTTATCTGGCAGCACCCTGGACCTGAGTAATCCTGGGGCTACATCTGACTCGGGAGAAGGCAGTTTAACGGCGCCTACCCCAGTTCCTCCTGGGCTAGGTATGGACCTGGCAGCCTTTTCTTGGGTAGAATTCTTTCAAGGCCTTCAACCCTTCGTACAGGTGCAGTCAGCTACTGCCCTTGCCTGGGCAGAGCCCCAGCTGGAAAGGCCTCGCCCTCCCAGTCCGATCAGCATGCCTTAGGACATGCCATGTCTCACTAAGAGTATCCCTGAGAAGTACCCGGACACCACGGACAACGAAGGGATGCAGACTAGTTGGAGGAATGGGAAATTCCTCAAGGATGGAGCCATACTGGACCATGTTACAGTTTTTCCATACAGATGAATTGCCGGCCCTATTCTCCCAGACCTTGAAGACTCTGTGAGTTCCCGACATGGACCCTACAATAGAACCAAAGAAGAATCCCATCCTGGTGTCTCAGTGGAAAGCCTCTTGCTGTTTTCTGATGCTGGAAGCCATCCAGGAGTTGATTGACCTGGAATGGAACGTTCCGGAAGCCAGTTTTAAAGGAGGTCGGGCATTGGCGGCCCTGCACCCTCTGGATCTGATGGCCAGAGAACACCTGCATTTCTCCAAAGTGGACGCCCTGATATGCGCCATCTTGAAGCGAACAACTAACCCAGTGGAGGGTGGAGCCGCCTTGAGGGATACGCATGATAAGCAGTTGGAGTCTATCCTTAAGCAAGCCTTTGATACAACAGCTATGACACTGTAGATTACTTGCTGTTGTGCCCTGGTGGCTCACTCATGCCTGCTTCTCTCTTAAGAGGCAGATAGCTCAAGGGCACATGCCAGAGAGTCGATGGAGCCCGCTTCGGCCTTTCTAGTGGATGTGTGCGCTGACCTAGTTCGTACCTTGGCCAGGAGAGTAGCCTCAGTGGTAGTAGCCAGAAGACAAATTATGGCTGTGAAATTGGTCAGCAGATGCAATCTCTAAAGACCATTACCTGCTATTAATTAAGTTGACTTAGAAAATAGACACTGCTATTACTAGCAACAGTAACATGGGATAGACTTAGTTTTTGGGAACTTGCCAGGTTCTTATGGCCTGGATTGGTCACTGTTGGAGACAGGATGCTGGGCTTGATGGACCCTTCGTCTGACCCAGTATGGCATGTTCTACCTCTCAAAGATGCCCTTTAAGGGATCCCTCCTATTTGGAAGCGAATTGGAAAAGCTAGCCAGTAAGTGGGGTGAATCTCCAGTGCAGCGGCTACCATAAAATAAGAGAGAGAGGTTGCAGCGCCCCTCACCTATGAGGGGCCAGGCCAGGTGCTCCCAGCACTTTCAGCCCTACAGAAACTGCTTCATTGCAGACATCTCGGCCCTAGGGAAAGTCTGTCCTTTCAGAGCCACCAACCAAAAAGAGGGACTGGTTTGGGTTCAGGTTTGGCCCAAACTCCCCAATGAAGTTTTGTCAACCCATTCATGGGGCGAGTAGATAGGGTGTTGACTATCCCTCTTCTATCAGCGGTGGGTCGAGATCACGTCTGACAAATGGGTACTGGATATCATACGGGAAGGATATGGTCTAGAATTTTGCAGCATCCCTCTGGACATATTCACGATGTCACAGTGCCACTCCCAGTACAAGAAACTGTCAGTGGAATCTATCTTGATAAGGCTTCTCAATTTGAGTGCTATAATTCCAGTACCTACACCCCAGGAAAATATGGAATGTTATTTCATCATACCCAAGAAGGAGGGGTTTTTTCACCCCATCCTAGACCTCAAGAGCGTCAACCGTCATTTGAGGGTAATTCATTTCCGCATGGAAACTCTGTGCTCCGTCATAATGGCCGTCCAACTGGGAGAGTTCTTAACCTCCCTGGACCTCTTGGAGGCCTACCTTCATATTCCAATCTGCCAAGACCACCAGCGTTTCCTATGCTTTGTGGTACTGGGCCACAGTTTTCAGTTCCGGGTATTACTCTTCGGCCTGGCCACTGCCCCAAGAACAGTTTCCAAAATTATGGTGGTCGTGGCAGCGACACTGAGGAAAGAAAGAATCCTGGTACACCCTTACTTGGACGACTGGTTGATCCGGGCAAAGTCGTGGGAAGAGAGCCTCCAGGTGACCAGCAGGGTGATGTCCCTGCTTCAAGAGCTTGGTTGAGTCGTCAACATGGACAAAAGCAGCCTCAAGCCCTCTAGTCCTTAGAGTATCTGGGAGTCTGGTTTGACACCAAGCTGGACAAGTTTTCCTCCTTCCCTCGAGAATAATGAAGCTGATGTGCCAAGTACGTTGGTTGACAAACACAATGCGCCCCATGGAGTGGAGCTACCTTCAGGTTCTAGGTCTGATGGTGTCAACCCTGGAGGTAGTGCCAAGGGCACAGGCATACATGTACCTGCTCCAATGCTCCCTACTGTCTTGTTGGAACCCGCTGTCTCAAGGGGGAGGAGGAATAGCCTAGTGGTTAGAGCAGTGGGCTACGAACCAGGAGACCATGATTCGAGTCCCGCTGACACTCCTTGTGACCTTGAGCAAGACACTTTACCCTCCATTGCCTCAGGTACAAAACTTAGATTGTAAGCCCTGTGGGGATAGGGAAATACCTACAGTACCTGAATGTATGGAATGGGCAGAGTTGAATCTACAGGGGTTCTTGGCCTCCCACATAGCGGGAAAAGAATGTCAGAGCAGACTTTCTCAGCAGGGAGAGTCTGGATCCAGGAGAATGGGTGTTGTCGGCCAAGGCCTTTAGCTCCTGGTAGATTACTGAGGCCTTCCATCCATCAAGCTGCTGGCCACATCTCACAATTTTATTTATTTAAAAATACTTATATTCCGCAGCCTCCAGAGATCAGTTTGGCACAGATCAGCATAAAACATTCATAAAATAATACAATATAAGTACATACATACTACACTAAAAAGAAGCAGAACACAATACATCAATAAATATCATTAAATTATCATAAAATATATATATATATATATATGTTTTTAAAACAATTACGCTGGTGAGATTAAACCTGCTGCTTCAACCAAAGGCTTGAGTGAAATAAACTGCGAAGGTCTCTCAGTTCTTCAGTCGCAGAAGAGATCAGTGTTCCCAAGGGATCGATGCCCTTGTTCAGACCTGGCCAAAGGAAGACTTACGGTATGCCTTCCCTCCGTGGCCTCTGCTGGGCAAGGTCATTCACAAGATCGAGCGCCACAGGGGACTACTCCTTCTAGTGGCCCCAGATTGGCCCGTGGTGTGCAGACATGCGGAGGCTTCTGGTGGAGACCCCTCTATGCTTCCCTCTGCACAGGTCCTTGTCCTGCTCCAACACGGTCCAATTCTTCACGAGGACCAACTCAATTTTGTCTTACTGTCTGGCCCTTGAGAAGGCTCGCCTAAGGAAGCATGGATATTCGGCGGCAATAATTTCCACCTTGCTTCACGTGCAGAAGTTCTGAACGTCCTTAGCGTATGTGCAGATCTGGAGAATATTTGAGGCCTGTTGCGAGAAATGCAGAGAGGCCTTGGACGACCAAAATCCTCATGGTTCTGGAACAAAGGGTGTCCCTCAACTCCTTGAAGGTCCAGGTAGCAGCTCTCTTCTGTTTCAGAGGCAAGGCGAACGGAGCCTGCCTGTTGACCCATTTCCTGAAAGGGGTTAAACACTTCCAGCTACCCTTAGGTTGCCGGTCCCCTATGGAATCTCAATCTAGTATTGAACTTTTTAGCAGGCCTTCATGTCTGTCTCTATACCTGTTAACGTCGAAGACGGTATTCTTTGTGTCGATATGCTCAGCTTGTTGCATCTCTGAACTACAGGCGCTGTCATGTCAGGAGCCGTTCCTCCAGTTGACTCCAGGAATGTTACAGCTTCTTGCATCGTTCCTTCCTTCTTGCCAAAGGGAGTCTTGGAATTTCACCTGAATCAGTTCATTTCATTACCATCCTAAATAGACACAAGGACATGGAAGGCTACCTTCTCCTGCGCCACTTAAACGTTAGTAGGCTTTTAGTACAGTATCTGGAAATCTCAGAACCGGTGCGCAAGACAGTCTGCTTGTTTGTTATTCACAGTGGAAGGAAATAAGGCAAAGCAGCTTCACGAGCTACCATAGCTCACTGGATCAAGGAAGTGATCACGGGAGCTTATGTAGAGGCAGGGAAGCCATTACCCTTTCAGATTAAAGCTCATTCCACTAGGGCCCAGGCAGTATCCTGGGCGGAAGCTAAGCTGCTGTCCTGTTGATATCTGTCGAGCAGCGACATGGTCTTCCTTGCACACCTTCTCCAGGCTCTATCACCTGGATGTCCAAGCCCAAGAGGACGCAGCCTTTGTAAGGGCGGTGAGGACGCAGCCTTTGTAAGGGCGGTGCTAACTGGACTGCGAGCAGCCTCTTGTCCCGTTCGGGAGTAGCTTTTGTACATCCCATTGGTCCTGAGTCCATCTGGCTACACGCTAGGAAATGGAGAAATTACTTAATTGATAATTTTGTTTTCCTTAGTGTAGACAGATGGACTCAGCATCCCACCCATGGCTGTCCATGAACAGTACCAAGGAATCGCCCATGAGGTGAATCTTGATTCCAAGAGGTTACAGGTAATCCGTTGCCCTATCCCTAGATCAGAGCGCGTATAATATTGCTGGGATTCAGCACTTAGGTTTGATTGAGTACAGTTAGTGTCATCCGTTTTTTAATCAAGTTTCAAGTCTTTTATCAAATGTTAATCAAATTTTAATAAAGTTTTTTCAATAGTATGTCCATATTGGCTTTTGAAGAGAATACTGAACGGCTGAGGTCACTGCAGGGCTGTATCTAAGGTGACGTCAGCTTTGAAACCCAACTCCATCTCCATCTGCTAGCAGGGGAGCACATAACCCATTGGTTTTGAGTCCACCTGTCTACACTAAGGAAAACAAAATTATCACGTAAGTAATTCCTCCAATGCTAATCATGACAATCGTGAACCTGATGGGCTAGGGAACACTTTGTCTGGATTAGCTAGCGCAAAGTCTGTGCCCTCAGAAGGAGGCCACTTAGTCCATAAATAGATTGGAAACCAGAGCGATAAGGTTGGCCCTTTATCAGTTTCTTCATTAGACTCTTCACTTGACTCTTGGAGGTCAGGGTACTCTCCTACAAGGTGACAGCCATGGCTTATCTGGTCAGACATGGCGACATCTGTGTTTGACCACATATGCCATGTGTTTCAAACCATAGTGCAAATAAACTTTGAGTATTGCATGTATTTCTGGTCACTCCAGATAAAGCAGAACTAGAAAAAGTGCAGAGAGGGGCAGCAAAAATGATAGAGGAGATGGACCAGTTCTGTTGAATAGAAAGGTTAAACAGGTTAGGACTCCTCACCTTGGAGAAGAGTTGACTGAGAAGGGATGTGAGAGAGATTTTTAAAAATCATGAGTGGGGTGGAATAGGTAAATAAGCAATGGTTATTTCCTGTTTCAAACAGTGTAAAGACTGAGAGACCCTCCATGAAACTAACAGGTAGCAGATTTAAAACAAGTTGTAGAAAGTATTTTTTCACTCAACATACAATCAGGTTGTTGAATTTGTTGCTGGGGGATGTGGTCAAGGCATCTAGCATAGTAAGGTTTAAAATGGATTTGGATAAGTTCCTGCTTGAAAAGTCTATAAACCATTATTAACCAGGTACATTTGGGGTTGCCATATATGCTTGTGATCTGGATTGGCCACTCAGAGACAGGATGTTGGGCTTGATGGACCTTTGGTCTAAGCTTCGTACATCTTATGTTCACCCATAGTCTGGCACACTCAGAAGATTCAGTCCTCCTGTTTCCTTGAGGGGGAGAAGGATCTTATACTCTTGCCAACAGCTTTTTTTGCAAGTCAGGAAAATGTTCAAACCTTTTTTTGAAGCAGAAATCCTCTGGATCCTGGCGACGGGAAGCTCAGATGGGATGCATTTTGACACTGTTTCGGTGGGGTCTGCCTCACAGGGCAACTTGTAAGAATACCAAGGTCTATCATTTTTTTCAGCAGGTGCAGAGTTTGAAATCGAAGGGAAAAATGCCCTTCTACAACCCTGGTTCTGGGGATGGAGCGGGTAAATAAAGGATGGTTATTTACCTTTCTGGATAATGCTAAAACAACCAGCAGTTGCAAAACAAATTGTAGAATGTATGTTTTTCAGTATCAAGCTGTGGAATCTGTTCCCAAAGGTGACTAGCATAGCAGGGCTTAAAGGAAGTTTGGACAAGTTGATGAGAAAAAGTCTATAATACATTACTACCCAGGGAGACTAAGGAAAGCTATTACTATCCCTTGGCGTGAATAACAGGAACTAGATCTACTTTATGGGATCTGCCTGGTATTTGGTACCTGGATTAGAGACAGGATGCTGGGCTTGACTGACCTTTGTGTAATCCAGCATGGCACTTCTTATGTTCTTATTTTCTTTATTGTAGGGTTCATCACAAAGGACATCAAAATGCTCAAAAGGAAAGAAGAGGAGGGAAAATGTAGAGGGGAAGGATGTAAGGAGAAGGAAAACATCTGATAGAGAAAGCGATACTGCTATGAAGAAATTGAAAGTAGACAAGGGGAGTGTTGACAGTAATGGAAGTGATATAGGAGAAGGCAACCATGGAACCTGGAAAGAAAGTGCCAGTGGGGATACAGTAATGGACTCGAGGGCTAAGCCGGTGTCACAGTTTATATCCGAAATTAATCGTAATATTTGCTTTGCCACATATACCAAAGAGAATGGACGTACATTAGTGGTCCAGGACCAGCCAGTTAACACCATGACTGCAGTTCCTTTCTCCTCTTTCCCTTCTACCATTCAGTTCTTAGAGGAGGGTGGCGGGGCAAATAGAGAGGCTGTGTCATTGGAACCAATTGTACAAGTCCAGGAGCAATCTTCTGGAGGTATCCCTACGGCTGGATCTACACAAACCACAGTGAGAATCTCTGATGCCAGACTTTCTGCAGTTCCTGGAAATGAGAAGCAGGAGCCTGTCTGGTTCCAGGGCGAGGTGAGGAGACCATTGACTTAATTCTTATTTATTTATTTTACTTATTTATATTCTGCTTTT
The DNA here is from genome assembly GCF_901001135.1 of Rhinatrema bivittatum. Taxonomy (NCBI): domain Eukaryota; kingdom Metazoa; phylum Chordata; class Amphibia; order Gymnophiona; family Rhinatrematidae; genus Rhinatrema; species Rhinatrema bivittatum. The sequence continues at coordinate 57,421,959 of NC_042632.1, read as the reverse complement.
TCAGACACTTCCAAGCAGATTACATTTAGTACTGTAAGGTCAATATTCCAAATGCGTTCAGCACTATTTAACCACATAAGTATAGTTATGAGGTTAAATAGCAGCCACTGAATATGTGCCTACCTTTAGTGGCCATTGCTTAGCCGCATAAATTTTGGGCAGGTCGGGGTGGAGCGAGTTAGCCATGAAAGTTATGCAGCTAACTAGCAATATTCACTCTTAGCCCCATAAGTGAGGTGGCTAAGTTAGACCTGCACCACTGAATATTGCATATAAGTTAGTCACATATGTCTATCCAGCTAACTTAGAAGATTGATTAACATTTGAATATCTTCCCCTATATGTACGAATCAGGTTTTTTTGTACAATTGTGTGAAGTATATTGGTTTCACTAAATTGTATGATATATTTTCTGTCGATAAGCAGGCTGCATTAGCCATGCTGTTTGGGTGACATCACGGCGGCGCCCAGCAGACATCTGTGTTTCAAAGCCAAAGTTTTGATCTGCCATGCCTGCACAAAGCACAAGCCTGGTCTCTTCAATTGTTTTTTTCCACGCTCAGGCACGGATGTCTCCTAATCGCTCCACGACTCTTCATTACTTTTTTCTATCTAATTCTCTTTTATCAGGTCTGCAATTCCCCAAACAGCACTTTTCAGTGCTATTATGTCTACCCCAAAGAAACCGGAGTTTAAAGATTTGTTGCCAGAGGATGTGGTTAGTGCAGTTAGTATAGCTGTGTTTAAAAAAGGATTGGATAAGTTCTTGGAGAAGAAGTCCATTACCTGCTATTAAGTTCACTTAGAGAATAGCCACTGCCATTAGCAATGGTAACATGGAATAGACTTAGTGTTTGGGTACTTGCCAGGTTCTTATGGCCTGGATTGGCCACTGTTGGAAACAGGATGCTGGGCTTGATGGACCCTTGGTCTGACCCAGTATGGCATTTTCTTATGTTCTTATGTTCTTAAATACTGTCAGTGCAGACAAAATGTCCGTCACTGACAGCCATAATTATTGTTACATTTGCCTCGGTCCGGACCATGACCAGGCCAAATGTAAGGACTGCGGCTGAATGTCTCCTTAGAGCAAGGAGACAAAGAGCAGCGAAAATCACTGGACTCTGGAAATGAGGCTGCTTCCTCATTGGGAAGTTATGCGCCCTTTCCGAGGTGCTTGGTTCATTCCTCCCCAGAACCCAAATCAAAGGTTCGTGAGGTGTCCGAACAAGCTTTGTCAGAAGAACTGAGGGGATAAGAAACACCAGACTCCTCAGGGTGTGGAGATCGCCTCAGCACTTAAAAGAACCGTTGAATGTGTCATCAGAATATTGGCACTGTGCTAAACATTGTGATGCATCGCAATCACCGAGAGAAACTAGGCGCGTCAATTCGCACGACGCATTGAAGCATTCTTCGATGCATGATGCTCCGACACGCCCATAGGCACGCAATGCACCCATTGGCACATGATGCACTGAAGCGCTCATCAGTGGGAGCACTGAGAGGAGAGGATCACCTTGCTGGTGGCTGAAAGGAATCAGTAAGATTTGCTTGGGAAATTTTTTTTAAAGTATTGGGGTATATTATTTAGTGTGTTTGTGCTTTAAATAGTCACTAAGGCAGCTAATAAACAGTGTGTTTGTATTTCCCACCTCTCTCCCACTCAGCCCTAGCTCATCCTTTAATTGATAGGTAGGTGCCACTTTCACACTAAAAAAAAAAAGAAAAGAAAAAAATCAGCCGTTTAACTTCACTTCATGAATTCCCCACACTTTGAGGGTGTCGTCATTCCCCTGTAGGCCACTACCAGACATATAGAGAATACACTAATACATTTAAGGACCCTAATTAGACATATTCCTACTCCCATAGCAACCTAAAACTTAACTAGGAATTGAACAATTTTGAGATGAAGGCAGCAGTCTAGCAGCAAGAGGGGGGCTTCCCACTCTTTTGCATCGAGTGTCACATGTATGATATTTTACCCATCAGTGAGAGGTTGTATGTGTGTATCCGATGCAAAGAGCACCTGTCTCTGATGGAAAGACTTTGATCTCTGGAGGCTAGAGTGGCAGACCTGGAGGAGCTGAGGCAGACAGAGAGGTATATAGATGAGACCTTCAGGGACATAGTAGCCAACTCCCAACTTCAGACTGGCAGCCCTGGTGCTGCCTTGGAGGAAGAAGGTCTTATGATCGGAGAGCATCAACCTGGTGTAGCAGGAAAGGATCCTGTAGCAAGGGCCTGCTCTCCAGGTGGTGCATTGTCCTCTCACACCGAGGATGTCTCCCAGGGCTACTGCCCAGGAGGGGAAGGTATAGGTCAGCCGTCATAGTTGGAGATTCGATTATTAGGAATGTAGACAGCCAGGTGGCTGGAGGGCATGATGATCACCTGGTAGCATGCCTACCTGGTGTGAATGTGGCGGACCTCATAGTCACCTAGATAAGATTTTAGACAGTGCTTGGGAGGAGCCAGTTGTCGTGGTACATGTGGGCACCAACGACATTGGAAAATGGAGGGGAGGTTCTGGAAGCTAAATTTAGGCTCTTAGGTAGAAAGCTGAAATCCAGAACCTCCAGGGTAGCATTCTCTGAAATGCTTCCTGTTCCAAGCGCAAGTCCCCAGAGGCAGGCAGAGCTCAGGAATCTCAATGCATGGATGAGACGATGGTGCAAGGAAGAGGGATTCAGTTTTGTAAGGAGCTGTGGAACCTTTTGGGGAAGGGGGGAGTCTTTTCCGAAGGGATGGGCTCCACCTTAACCAGGGTGGAACCAGGCTATTGGCCTAACCTTTAAAAAGGAGATAGAGCAGCTTTTAAACTAGAAAAAAGGGGAAAGCCAACAGTCGCTCAGCAGCACATGATTCGGAGGGAGGTATGTTCAAAGTATACTAATGATGCATTAGAATTAGGGCATCCCAACAGTTAGGTTCCAATAATAAGAAAAGCAGTTCAAGTGCCTGTAATTAAAAACTCACTTGAGCTAAAAGATTCCAATTTATCTCTATCAATTAAAAAGCAGAATGAAAACACAAACAGAAAGCACACTTTGAAATGTTTGTATGCTAATGCCAGAAGTCTAAGAAGTAAGATGGTAGAATTAGAATGTATAGCAATGAATGATGACGCAGACATACTTGGCATCTCAGAGACATGGTGGAATGGAGGATAACCAATGGGACAATGCTATACCAGATACAAATTATATTGCGATGACAGGAGCATTTGGGAGGCGGGGGAGTGGTGCTTTATGTCTGGAATGACATAGAGTCCAAAAGGACAAAGATCCTGCATGAGACTAAATGCACAATCAAATTTTTATGGATAGAAATCCCTTGTGTTTTGGGGAAGAGTATAGTGATAGGAGTATGCTACCGTCCACCTGGCCAAGATGGTGAGATAGACAGTGAAATGTTAAGAGAAATTAGTGAAGCTAACCAAATTGGTAGTGCAGTAATAATGGAAGATTTCAATTACCTCAATATTGACTGGATAAATGTAACATCGAGACATGCTAGAGAGATAAAGTTCCTGGATGGAATAAATGACAGTTTTATGGAGTAATTAGTTCAGGAACTGACGAGAGAGGGAGCAATTTTAGATCTAATTCTCAGTGGAGCACAGGATTTGTTGAGAGAGGTAACAGTGGTGGGGCTGCTTGGCAATAGTGATCATAATATGATCAATTTTGAATTAATGACTGGAAGGGGAACAGTAAGTAAATCCACAGCTCTTGTGCTAAACTTTCAAAAGGGAAACTTTGTTAAAATGAGTAAAATAGTTAGAAAAAAAACTGAAAGGAGCAGTTACAATGGTAAATAGTGTGCAAGAGGCATGGACATTGTTAAAAAAAAAAAACCGAAACAAAACAAAAAAAAAACATCCTAGAAGCACAGTCCAGATGTATTCCATACATTAAGAAAGGTGGAAGGAAAGCAAAATAATTACCGGCATGGTTAAAAGGTGAGGTGAAAGAAACTATTTTAGCCAAAAGATCTTCATTCAAAAATTGGAAGACGGATCCAACAGAAGAAAACAGGATAAAGCATAAGTGTTGGCAAGTTAAATGTAAGACATTGATAAGACAGACTAAGAGAGAATTTGAAAAGAAGTTGGCCTTGGAGGCAAGAACTCACAGTAAAACCTTTATAAAATACATCTGAAGTAGAAAGCCTGTGAGGGAGTCAGTTGGACCGTTAGATGATCGAGGGGTTAAAGGGGCACTTATAGAAGATAAGGCCATCGCGGAAAGATTAAAAGATTTCTTTGCTTCGGTGTTTACTGAAGAGGATGTTGGGGAGGTACCCGTAATGGAGAAGGTTTTCATGGGTAATGATTCAGAAGGACTGAACCAAATTATGGTAAACCAAGAAGATGTGGTAGGCCTGCTTGACAAACTGAAGAGTAGTAAATCATCTGGACCAGATAGTATACACCCCAGGCTTCTGATTGAACCAAAAAATGAAATTTCAGATCTATTAGTAAAAATTTGTAACTTGTCATTAAAATCAACCATTGTACCTGAAGACTGGAGGGTGGCTAATATAACCCGGATATTTAAAAAGGGCTCCGGGGCGATCCGGGAAACTATAGACCGGTTAGCCTGACTTCAGTGCCAGGAAAAATAGTGGAAAGTGTTCTAAAGATCAAAATCACAGAACATATAGAAAGACATGGTTTAATGGAACAAAGTCGACATGGCTTTACCCAAGGCAAGTCTTGCCTCACAAATCTGCTTCACTTTTTTGAAGGAATTAATAAACATGTAGATAAAGATGAACTGGTAGATGTAGTGTATTGGGATTTTCAGAAGGCATCGACAAAGTTCCTCATGAGAGGCTTCTAAGGAGAAGTAAAAAGTCATAGGATATGTGGGGATGTCCTTTCATGGATTACAGATTGGCTAAAAGAAAACAGAGTAGGATTAAATGGATAATTTTCTCAGTGGAGTGCTTCAGAGATCTGTACTGGGACCCGTGCTTTTCAATATATTTATAAATGATCTGGAAAGGAATACGACGAATGAGGTAATCAAATTTGCAGATACAAAATTTTTCAGAGTGGTTAAATCACAAGCAGATTGTAATAAATTTCAGGAGGATTTTGTGATACTGGAAAATTGGGCATACAAATGGCAGATGAAATTTAATGTGGGTAAGGGCAAGGTGATGATTGTAGGGAAAAATAACCCATGTTATAGTTACCCGATGTTAGGTTCCATATTAGGAGCCTACCACCCAGGAAAGAGATCTAGGTGTCATAGTGGATAATACATTGAAATTGTTGGCTCAGTGTGCTGCAGCAGTCAAAAAAGCAAACAATGTTAGGAATTATTAGGAAGGGAATGGTGAATAAAACGGAAAATGTCAAAATACCTTTGTATTGCTCCAGTGTGAGAAAGCATCTTGAATACTGTGTACAATTTTGGTTGCCGCATCTCAAAAAAGATATAGTTGCGAAGGAGAAGGTACAGAGAAGGGTGACCAAAATGATAAAGGAGATGGAATAGCTCTCCTATGAGGAAAAACTCAGGAGGTTAGGGATGTTCAGCTTGGAGAAGAGATGACTGAGGGGGAGACATGAAAGAGGTATTTAAAATCATGAGAAGTCTAGGACAGGTAAATGTGAATTGGTTATTTACTCTTTCGGATAATAGAAGGACTAGGGAGCACTCCATGAAGTTAGCATGTAACATATTTAAAACTAATCGGAGAAACTTCTTTTTCGCTCAACACACAATTAAACTCCGGAATTTGTTGCCAGGGCATGATGTTAGTGCAGTTAGTGTAGCTGGGTTTAAAAAAGGTTTGGTTACGTTCTTGGATGGAGAAGTCCATTATCTTCTATTAATCAAGATGACTTAGAAAATAGTCACTGCTATTACTAGCATCAGTAGCATGGGATATACGTAGTTTTTGGGTACTTGCCAGGTACTTGTAGCCTGGATTGGCCACTGTTGGAAACAGGATGCTGGGCTTGATGGACCCTTGGTCTGACCCAGCATGGCAATTTCTTATGTTCTTATACCTCCTCACCAAGAACCAGAATCTGAGAAACATCCTTTGAAACTTCTCTCACAAGAAACACTGCCATAAGAAATCTGGTGCTCAGGCTGTTCGATCTCAAAAGGCCATAGATCAGAACTCCTCCATTTTTAAAGATCTTTTCTCTGTCACATTCTCATATTTCGCCTCCACATCCTGGACCAAGAGGAGATGCATATCCACTGTCCAGCTTTTCTTCCCTTGAGAAGCAACAATCTCCAGCCCGGGAAGCCCATCCTCATATAGTCCCTTCCTCTCCACAAGTCAGTGACCAAGATTCTCTACAGGAATACTCTCAACAGGAAATCCCTATGATCCCGCAGAAGAACCTCCGGACCACTCATCTCCTCCGGAAGATCTCATCTTCTCAAAGTTTAAGAAAATGAGGAATCTTTTGGGAGTAGAGATTCATAAAATTCCTGACACGCAACAGGAGGTGTTCGGCTTACTAAAAATACTAATGTTCCGGCAAAGCCATCAGCTTTTCCATTGCATAAGCTGCTAGACTCAGTCCTATTCAAGATGTGGGAAACTCCTCTATCAATTTTTCCAGAAACCAGAAAATTAGATTTAAAATTCAGACTTCAAAACACAGCCACATGTGGTGTTCAGCTTCCTCACCAATCAGTTGCAGTAGAATCTGCCATGAAACGGGCCAAAAAGTCTCGACTACGTGCTTCTAGTCCACCAATAAAAGAACATAAAATCCAAGATGACTATGCCAAGAAAACGTTTCAAAGTGCTATGTTAATGTCATTAATTCAACAGCACCAATTTTATATAGTGCAGTATCTCTACAAGACCCTTCAACTCCTAAAACAATTCTTTCACTCTGAATTAGGCCAAAGTTACTTCTCAACCATTCTACGACCTACAGGAGGGCCTAAGACATCTCCTCAGAGCAGTATATGAATCTTTTGAAACATCCTCATAAACATCAGCTACCGCTACAGTGGCTCGTCGAATGGCCCTGCTCCACTCTAGTTCAATCAAAGAAGATGTGCATAAAAAACTGGCCAATAGTTACATGATGTTAGGTTCCATATTAGGAGCTACCACCCAGGAAAGAGATCTAGGCGTCATAGTGGATAATACATTGCTGTTTAGTCTTTCAGTGGTTTCTGACACTCCTTCTTCCAGACGCTGCTATCAGCAGTACAGAAAATCATACTACAACCAGCGAAAACCATATAAATAATTTTCCACCTTACAGACCACAACAGTATCAGTCTTTCCAGCAATCTCGTACCCAGTCTCAACCAGCTCCATCCAGAAACCATACAAGAGAGAGAAAACAAAACCCATGCCAGCCTTCAGTTCAGAAAACTCCATTATCATTTTATAGAAGGCCGAGCCACAGCCTCTTCCAGTGGAGGGGCAGTATAGCATCCTTTGCCACGCAATGGAATTACATTACCACAGACCACATTGTTCATGAGGGTTATCAACTGAATTTTCTTTCCCGCCCTCCTCTTCCACATCTTATAACCCATTTCAAGAATTCTTTGCAATTGTCTCTACTGAAACAAGAAATATGATGTAGTCTTCGTCAGAAGGCCATTCAGCTAGTACCCAGGAACCAGATAAATACAAGTTACTACTCCCAATACTTCCTCATTCCCAAACGCTCAGGGGGGTCTCCGTCCAATCCTGGATCTACACTTCCTAAACAAATATTTTCAGAAAGAGAAATTCAAGATGACTTCCCTCAAGTTAGTACTCCCTATCGTTCAGAAAACAACTGGATGTGCTCTTTAAATCTCAAGGATGCTTACACACTCATTCCAATACACCCCTCCTGTTGGCGATTCCTGTGCTTCCAGGTCAACTCTAAACACTACCAATACAAAGTTCTACCTGTTGGTCTATCCTTGGCTAGCAGTGGCTGTGGCTCACCTAAGGCATCAGGAGATCCATCTTTTTCCCAATCTCGATGATTGGCTGATGGTATCTCCTGACCAGATGTCTCTGTGTTAGCATCTTGAATCCACAATCTCCTGTCTGGAATGTCTGGGATTCCTCATAAACTACGAGAAATCGGTACTTAGACCAACTCAAGTCTTACAATTCATAGTAGCCAGAATAGACTCAATCCAATCTTGAGCCTTCCTTCCCCAAGAAAGGATCGATAGTCTTCATCAATTTTGCAAGAACTTGCTCCTCAATTCAAGAAACACAACTCAATAAGTCTTAGTATTGCTTGGCCACATGGCAGCAGGTATCCATGTAGTACCTCACTTCGTCTTCACATTCGCCTTCTTCAATGGGGTCTCAAAGCATAATGGACACAATATCTTCAAGCAGTGTCCTCTCAAACACTTCAAACTCCATGAAGAAGGACATTTTTTGATGGCTAAATCTGGAAGTCCTAACCATCGGATCACCTCTTTGAGATCCAACCCACACGCTCATATTAACCACAGATGATTCTTCCACATAGGGTTGGGGAGCACACTTACTCCACTACAAAATTCAGGGTCAATGGTCGAAAGGGTAACTTGTTTACCAAATAAATCTTTTCGCACTCACAGCCATGAGATATGCCTTAATGATCTTTACACATCTCTTAAGAGGACATACTGTCATGATTCACACGGACAATCAAGTGGTCATGTTTTATGTAAACATGCAAGGAGGGTCAGGTTCCTGAACCCTTTGCAGAGAAGTTAGGGCTTCCATACCTTTACTGCACATTACTGCCTTGACCAACTATCAGCTTCAGATAATGTTCTGGGAAAAGCAGTATTATCAAATGTGCTTGGCAGAAGAGACATATCCCCAGAGAAATTAAAAAAAAAAAAAAATCAGCGTTAACATTTATTAATTCTCAACCCGTCCTCACTATAAAGGTATTCTTTTTCTTTAAGCTTGGGACTCCCAAACAGCTTGGCTAATTCAGCCTTATCGACGGAAAAGAAGCAGTTTGCTCACCGTAAATGGAGTTTTCCATAGATAGCGGGGTGAATTAGCCATATGTACCCTCCCTTCTCCCTGGACATATCTCCTATCCCAGATTTCCATCTATCCTATTTTCCTATCTAACTTTCTAACAAACTGAAGAGATCGGGCTTGCGCTTCGCGTGGGAAGCACCACACAGGCACAGCAGATCAAAACTTTGGCTTTGAAACGCAGATGTCTGCCGTGATGACGTCACCCAAACAGTATGGCTAATTCATCCTGCAATCTATGGAAAACACTGTTTATTGTAAGGAAACTGCTTGATGTGGTTGCTCTATATAAGTTCATTTGAAAACAAAAAAAAATAGTCAAACACATTTGTAGGTGAGACCTTTTATTGGACTAACTTAATGCATGTTTGCAGGTCAGCTAAGAATGATATGAGGATGGTATTGATGATATCCTTAGTGTATTCTGCTCTTTTTAAAGTTGGAGAAGTGACAATAGTGTGACATCTGAAAATCACTACGGCCCACCTCCTTTCAAAGTAGCCATGGAAAAACATATGTTGGAGAAAGCTTTGTGTAACAGGCAGAATTCACTTAAAGTTAGAAAAAAAACATTTTAACTGGGTGAGAAAAAAAGAAAAGGAGGCAATGGAGGCTTAAAGCTTGCTTGTGTTTACCCAGGGTGTGACCCTAAGACTCATGGAGGATGGGGACCCATCAGGCTGGCCCAGTGCCTCTTTATCTATACTGGTCTGATGAAGGGAGCATAACTGTCAAAAGCTATTCACTAATGGCTAAAGTGTCTGTAAATTGTAAAAAAAACCAAAAACCCAAAAACCTTTTACGTACTCAGCTGATACTCAACTGGAAAGCATTCACTCATACAGCACTGGTAGCCAACTGTAAAGACCGGTGCAGAGATAATGATAAAATGCCTTATTTTGTGGTATTTGAGTATTCTGGCAGTGAAGGATAAAAAAACTTAAAGGCATTATTTTTAAATGTAACAACAAATAGCTCTCCTGTATTTTCTTTTTATTTATTTAAAATCTTTTCTATACCATCAAGTTATTTACCATCACAACGGTTTACAAAAAGGCACATATAGTAAAAAAAAAAAAAAAAAAAAGGTAAAAACGTAATAGAAGTGCCAACAATGATCCAGTAACAGAGAATTCCAATATAAAGACTATTTGATGAAGTTCATAAATATTGTCCTTTTAATACTTGTTTCATGGCTGGATTACATGTAATTCTTTCTTGCAATTTCAAATTTTATCTAAGGTTATCAGTGAGTATAAAATAATTAACAGGTGAGCACATAGAAACTAAGTGCTGGGTGCTGATTTACTGATGCCCGCTTTTACTTACTTTCTCTGTTCTCTTTATAAAAAGCCAGGTTTTCAAACTTCCTTTGAATAGTTTGAAATTTCTCTGTAATCTTATTTCAAGAGGCATTGTATTCCACAAGGTGGCTCCAGCTAGTAACAATGGTCGCTCCCTGACTTGGGTGAGTCGTGCTGTTGTAACCGATGGAACTGTTAAGAGTGCTTTATTAGCTGGCCTTAGATTTCTATGTGGTACATGTACACGTAGTAAGAATCTGAACATTCATATAGCACCAGATTCCCAACAGCTATGAACATTAAAGCATTTATCTGCTTTCCTTTTCTTTCCTGGAGTTCAGAATATAAAATTCCTAGAATCAACTTGTATTGGTATTTTATAAAACTACAGGTTTGTTGCATCTCCACTTATATACAAATTCACAGCCCACCAGGAATGCTTTCTTCTCTTTCTTCAATCACCATTGGTAAAATTAATTTTTGTGTCAATGTTTTTTTTGCTTGTTTCAGAATCTCAGAAATTCTCTCTTGGCTTCTTCTGGATTTGGAGTTTCAGTTTCTCGAACAGCTTCAGTGTTTGGAGAAGGGCGGAACCAATCTAATGGAAGTCTGGCAGCAGACAGCAAGCCTGCTGGGTTTCAGTTTGGGAGCAGCACTATGGAGGAGACTCAAAAAGATTCCAATTTATCCAAGAACTTGTTTTTTTCAGTGCATGTCACAGAAATGTTCCACCAAGTAAACTACTTCACGGCTATCTCAGAGAGTCTGACTGAAGAGCCTTCAAGCCAAAACCTGTTCAGACAGAGTGCTGAGAACCTATGTTCTGGACTTTGCCAAATCTAAAAATACACTTACAGCAGAGAAGTAAACCAAGTGTTCAGGCAGTAGGTTGTTTGGAGAAGAAGTTGCCATCTGAGTCCATGCCAAGCTAACACCAGCTTTTTCTGGTAACTTAATAAATTCTCGGCCCCTGAAATCATGAAAATCTTTCTTGCAGCCCCAAAGCTATCTAGGGAAGAACCGTCTAATCCTTTTCTA